>NC_056735.1:805137847-805437847 GCF_019279795.1 Protopterus annectens | reverse complement strand
CCAAAGGAGACGTCATCAGGGGGTGATTTGAAGGAACCCTCCCCTTCCTTCAAATCGGTATCCTCAGTGAGGGGCTCAGGGGAGTCCAAGTGCCTCTTTTTGCACAGGCGTTTGTGAGGGACCTCCTTGGGGAGGACTGTCCGAGGGGGGCTCACCAATGGATTCATGTTCTTCCAGGGGAACTGGCTTGGGCATCAACGACAAAGGCTGTCCCTGGGGGGACTGGATGATGGAGGACAAATTGAGCTGTGAAGGAGCAGGGGCAGACCCTGAGGAAAGAGTGAGGGGTCTCGATCCTCCTCTCTAAGACAGGTGGCCGGGGCCCTCAGATCCAATGAGGGGATTGGTGCCGGAGCCGAAGCAGTCATACCCAAGAGGATGGTGTATTCCCACTGCAAAGGAGCCGAAGACACATTCACCCCCTCCCCCGGATTTGATGCCCAGCTCTCGGCTCCAAGAGCTTGGATCCGAAAGCGGATCCGATAAGCTCGAGGGCATGGCCAGCATTGAGGTAGTAATAACCATTGGCTCCGACCCCCCTGGCTCCGGGGCTCCTCGGATCCGAAGACTCCGAAATCTGGTAGTGGATCGGAGAAGGAGCTATCGGGGCGAACAGTGGAGCTGAACTCCCCCCCCAGAGGGGGGGGGCAACACTCCCATCTGCAGCTGAGTTTGCAAGAATCGAAGCATCATCTGGTCCATATCTGCCTCTGAAATGCTGCGAGTAGACCTGGAGGAAGCTGCCGAAGCTGGCCGGGAGGGCCGACGTGACGATGACCTCGAGGCTGGTCGGGTCTCCTCCTCTAGCTCCAGGGAGAAATGTGGCGAACGGAGCCATGGGTAGGAAGGCTTGGACACTCTTAATGGAGAAGAGACCACTTTAGCGGGAGGGCCCAAGGGGTCCAATTCGGCCTGCCGCTTGCGGCTTCTTCTCTCTCTCTCTGTTTCTCTCTCTGTCTCTCTCGCTTCTCTCTTTTCTATCCTTCTTGGCCTCTCGTTCTCCCTGAGACAAGGTGGGAGGGTGAGTCCCAGACAGGGGAAGAGGACCAGTTGGCTGGGCAGCCGCTGTCGCTACAGAGAGGGAAGGAAAAGAAGCTGATTCCACGGGTAGAAGACCCGCCAGAATCAGCTTTTCCTCCTATCCCTTAAGGCTCGGGGGTTGAAGGCCGCACAAATCTGGCAGCCCGAAGAAAGATGCGGAACCCCCAAGCAAATCATGCACTGAGTGTGACCATCCACTGGCGACAGCTTATGGCCACACAGAGCACTTGGAAAAAGTCACTTTATGATTTCCAGCCATACTAGAGACCCACACAGAGCCACACACGTGCACCTGAAAGAGGGAAAAATAGGGGCCTACTAAGGGATGAATAACTACCAAGGGTGAAGGGGGAAATAAAGGCTAGGGAGAAAGGACACCCGAAGAAAGGTACTAAAATACACTCACACAAAAAACAAAGTAGACTAAAAGAGAAGTTTGAAGTAAAAAATTGCTACACTTGCCTGGAGCTCTAAGAATCCCGTGCTTGGCAAAGTCGTGGCAAACAAGATCTGGGGATTGTAAGGAGGTTGCAGTGTAGTATGGGTAATGGAGCTTGGAGCTCGGATCTTTTTGCTTGGTATGCTGCCGGCTCGGATCCGTGTCAGATCCGTAATCCACAGGTTGCTGATCAAATGAAGTTAACTACTTCAGATCTAACAATACATCAAAAAATGTTTACATACCTTAGAATAAAAATATTACAGAACTTGTATACAAATGCAAAAAACATTGCATAAAATAGTTCAAAATTTAAAAGCTCCATTACAGAGAAGAAAAAAAGAAATGGCTTTACTAATTTGCAGTTGTGTATACTAAAGCAGTCTTTTGGTTGAAAGCACGAAGGAAAGAAAGATGGAAGTACAGGAAGCTTGAGAAAGAAGTCTGAGCTCTAGGAAGCATGTGTTACGCATAGAGGGATTATTTATTTAATGAATCAGGATTTCTGTAGAAAGAGAGGAGTAGAAGAATTTAAGACTTTGAAAAGTGATGTTGGTACAGGCGTTGAGGAGATAACTGCAGAGGGATGAGTTGAGTGGTCATCCTGAGGAAGAGCAGGAGTATAGCCAGTTGTCGTTTAGGTAGTTTTTGAGGAGTGATTTGAAATTTTTTGTATTAGAAGTGTTTATGATTTGTTATGGAATGGAGTTCCAGATCTTAGATATTTTGTACAAGAAGAGGGATTCATCAAAGCTGTTATTGACTTTTGTGATTTTTAATAATAATTTATCAGAGAATCTTAAAAGTTCTGTTGTAGGAGCATTTCTGTACTAGGTCTTTGAGAGCTGGGCAGTAGTCTGAATTGTCGATGATGGATTGGGTGATAGTTTAAGTGGAGGAGGAGGATAATGGTTAAAAAAAGCATGCACACATACTGCATGAAGATAAAGAAAAATATTACTTGTTGTTTGCTTTCTAGTCTGTTAACATATAATTATGTTGTTTAAAAAGTGGTTTATTTAAGATGCTTTAAAAAGGGACATCTTGAGAGAGAGAGGGAATGTGTGTGTGTGTGTGTGTGTGTGTGTGTGTGTGTGTGTGTGTGTGAGTGAGTGTGTGTGTGTCTGTGTGCAAGTGCGCGCGCACACCCGCACACTTTGTCTTTTTGTGTTGGGGTGTATGTCTTCATCTCAGTTTGGAGTGTAACACCATCACAGTTGAGCAATGGATTTTAGACAGTGGTCACAGTTTAGAACTCTGCGATCCTTGTCCAGTAGTGGATCCAGTTAGGCACTGTACAGCTTTACTTGGCTGAGCTCTTAGGGCAAGCACAGACTGCACCACTTAAGGTAGCTGTGGAAGTTTTCTCTCATTTGGAATGTGTTCTTAGATTTAATGCGAGTGTTCAACTACTTCTGAAGAAGAAAGGAGATTGCTATTCCAAATTGGACCTCAGTGACATCATCAAGCATGATTTGTACATAAGCTTCACGATGGTCACTGTTCGGGGGGGGGGTGTTATCATGCCCTTAAGGCCGATGGGTACGTTGATTTTGTTGCTGGTACATTGATTTTGTTGCTGGACATAGTCCAGGTGGGTGTAAATCACCTGAGACATACCTCCATGAACTGTATGAAGGCAGACATGATTAAACTCTCAGAATATGTATCACAGGCAAGTATTATCCTAATGTTAACCTGCATTCTACAGTCTCCAAGGATGATGCCACAATACAAACAGTAAATGATGGACTTTAGCAATTGGCTTAGCTACTGGTGTCATTCTAAAGTGGTCCAATATTTGTCACTTGCTTCTTTAACAAGAATGGTCTCCACCTGTCACCTCTAGGCTTTTATATATTGGCAAGAACATTATCCACTATTGCCTTTTTTAAGCTTTGCCAAACAGACAAATCTTCTAACATAAAAGTTACTCAGGACAAGCTAAAGGTGGTACTGCTCAGTGCTAGGAGTCTCAAAAAGAAACTGCATTTTCTAGAAGATTTCCTTGCCGTTGTTACAGAAACATAGTGAAAAGCCATGGAAAGCACTCCGGCAGTGCATGATTGTATGCCTTTCATATGTTCCGTTCACCCACTTAATGTGAAAGAGTAAAAGTCAGAGGTGTACCTATCTATATAAAGGATAAGCTGATCTCAAAGCTAGTCAAACAATATGACATGCTTGAGCTACTCCATGTCCAACTAACTATGAAAAAAATCCAATACCATATTCTTGCCAGCTCCAGGTCCCCCTCCATGAACCAGGAAACCCACATGTCATACCTAGAGTTACTTGAATCACTCACCAAACAGCCAGTACCATACTCATGGGTGATTTTATTTATTTATTTATTTATTTTATTTTACATTTGTTGACCATGATAGTCCAACTTGGTACATTTCCATTTTCAGTGAAGGCCCGGGGAAAAAGCTCCTTACAGATACAAAGAACAAAAATACAATACAAAAACATAACAATGAAGAAACAATGCAAGAAAGCATGTAAAAAACATACATATGTATATATATATATATATATATATATATATATATATATATATATATACACACACACACACATACACACACACACGTTAGGCTATTTCCTAGAGCAACATAATTCAAAATAAGAAGCTCTTACAATTTTACATATAAATCTCTTTTCATGTTCCAAGTCATGACTCTATACGTTGCATATATATTTGTATATCAGATTATAGGTTTCTTACAAATTTGCATACTTTAAAGGGGATGAAGATGTCACTTGTTCAGTCTACTTGATTCAGAGCTACTGGGTTAAAAACTGATATGTAAGGCGAGATGCACTTACCAAATACTTAATAAAAATCTAAATAATGCTTTGTGTAAACATTCCACAAACTGCTCTGGTTTTTTAGGTTTTGAATTTGCCATCTTAGAGAAGGTTTTAAAGAACCCCAGAGGGGGTAATTATAGAAGTTACATAGAAGAGAGAGAGCTAAGATGGCAAATTATGTTGCAAGCAAGTCAAGTCCCTGGGCTGAATGAAGTTATTTCTATTAAGCCCTTGTTATATAAAAAAGTGGAGTTAATGAAATAATGTTACATAGAAAAATGTACATACACATATATATAAATTGTCTAGATATATTTATCTGTTTTTTATAGTTATATTATTATTTTTAGGACTTTATATTTTGAATGTATTTTTAATGAATTTTATTAATGTTAATAGGATGAGTCACCAGGTCTTAATGATTCTACTATTTAAGGGGAAGTTTTGGAGGGAAAAAGTTAGATTCTGATGAAATCCCTGCTTAAGAGGGAAGAAAGCGCTCAGTCAACTGGTTTTAAGGATTTTACAATAAAGGAAACGTACTTCGAATCCATATGCAGTAACAGTGCTTTTTTTGAGTGATTTTGTGGACTAGTAGCACTGATTGGCTTCTTTTTGCTTATTATAAGTTATCACCAATGAACAGACAGCCACTGTGCTGTAGAAATCTAAAAACATGGGTTCACTCGGGACCAACAATATACTAGGTTACCTCTTAAATAGCTTAAATCAGGATCTTTCAGGCCCAGTGGGTCTCTGTTTAATTGCAGCCAACAGACCGGCTTTGTTCCGATTGAGTGGAGAACAGCAATTGCCATCCCTCTGCATAAGGGAGGCTTGTCAACTGATCTGGGAAATCACAGACACATAACTTCACTAGTCTTATTTGTAAGGCCATGGAAAGAATAATTTTGGACCTTATAAATAATGACATAGGAAACCTCCAAACACTGGACCTGAACCAGTTCTGCTTTGTCAAGGGTAGGCCATGCCTACTAAATCTGGTGGGTGTCTTTGAGAAAGTCACTAATGCTACTTATGAGGGCCGAACAGTACATACTGCCTGCTTCGACCTTCTCATTATTATAACTAAACCGTAATAGCTACAAGCAAATGCGATCTGAGGGTCATGCTGCTCAATGCTAGAAATCTAAATCTAAGAATGCACTCGCTCGAAGAATTCCTTAAAATGGAGAACATTGACATTTGTGCTGTAACAGAGACCTGGTTCAAGGCACCAGAAAGCACCCTGCACTACCAGGCTTTAACTTATTCCACATCTTTCGGCCCCAGAACTTGGACCGAAGCCCCAAAGGCTGTGGTATTTCCATATTCATAAAGGATGCACACACCTCCAGACTGATAGCCCACCATAAAACATCAGAGATACTTCAGGTGCAGCTAACATTGGGTAAGACAGCAATTCAGGTCGTAGCCTGCTATAGGTCCTCAACCATGTCCCAAGACTCACACTCCATGTTCCTAAGCACCCTGGAGAGTATTAGGGTCCAACCTAACACTCTCATACTAGGTGACTTCAACTATCCCTCCATTAACTGGGAAAACTAGTCATGTACCAATAGACTTGCTCAATGTTTTCTGGAATTCATTAATTCCAATGCCCTGGACCAGCTTGTTCTTGCCCCCACTAGAGGTAGCAACATCCTTGACCTGCTCATTACTAACTTGGGCAACCATCGCTCTACACCAAAAGTCAACTCCTCACCGGTTAGATCTGACCACACACTAATCACCTTGGAAATTCACATCCTTCACACCCCCCACAACCCTGCAAAGGTAACCACCATGAAAATCTTCTCCAAAGCTAACTTTGGGCTCCTAAAAACAGAGGTGGCTAACTTCACAGCATCCATGCAAATGTAGAATAGTTGTATGACCACTGAATCATACACTAATGCACTGTACAAACACATACACAAATGCATGGATCTTGCCATACCCACCAAGAAGCTCCCCTCCAAAAAAAGGAAGCCAATCTGCTGGTCCCCTCCCATAAACAACTCTGCAACAGAAGGAGGAAACTGATGTGGAATAAGGTGAAGTCCCAAGACTGGAAAAACTCCCTTATCAGCCTCAACAAAAAGTTGAGATCCCTCATCAAATCCTCTAAAGCTAACCCTGAAAACAGAATTTCAGCAGATAGTAAAGATAACCACAAGGCCTTCTATAATTATGTAAAGAATCTTCACGGCAATACCGAGATTTGCTCTGAGCTACTGCACAATGGTACCTCCTATACCGAGCCTACAGACATTGCCATTTTTCTGGCAAACAGATTCAGTGCCAACTTTACTCCCCCGCCAAAGGACCAATCACAGTGCCAGTAGATTGCTAGGCACCCAGTATTACCGCTGCACAGATTAAAACAGCACTGTCCAAGGCTAAGAATACATCTTCTATGGGACCTGACAATATACCTGGCTGTGTTCTACATGAACTACAGAGTGAACTGGCACCTCACCTGTGTGCCTTGTTCAATCACAGCCTCACCTCAGGCTTTGTCCCTACCAAATGACACACTGTTGCAGTCATCCCTCTCCACAAAGCAGGAGCAATTACAGACCCTGGGAACTATCACCCCATTAGCCTGATGAGTCTGATATGCAAAGCTGTGGAACGCATCATCATGGACCTAATAAACAAGGATATAGGGAATCTCCAAACTCTGGATCCCACACAGTTTGGTTTTGTGATCATGCCTACTCAACCTGGTTGACTTCTTTGAGTCAGTCACCAAAGCTGTGGATGAAGGCAAGGTGGTGTATACAGCCTACCTTGATCTGGCCAAGGCCTTTGATACCATTTCCCACTCAGGAATCATAGAAAAACTCACTAAGCTAGGAATCAACCCCTATATCACTAGGTGGGTTGCAAACTGGCTCAGAGATAGAGCCCACAGTGTGAAAGTAGCTGACTCCAAGTCAGACTGCAGACCAATCACAAGTGGAGTCCCATAGGGTTCGGTCCTGGGTTCTCTCCTGTTTGGTATCTACTTCTCTGAAGTCCAGGCCAACATGAAGGGACTCTGGCTGACAAAGTTCGCAGATGATTGCAAGCTGGGCGCTATTACTAAATCCCCAAGTGATGTTGACAACCTACAGAAAGGCCTCACTGAGACCAGTGACTGGTGTCAGAACCATGGCCTTAAGCTCAGTGCCAAAAAAAATGTGTCATCATCCCCTTTAGGAAAAACCTGGTTCCCATGAATTACCACATCAGTGGTAGTCCACTGAACACAGAAGGCATTATAAGAGGTCTGGGAACACAGGTTGACAGCAGCCTCTCTTTTGACTACCACATTGCCATTGTGGTCAGAAAGTCCTTCTGTGTGGCACATCTAATTACTAAGGGTTTTGCATCCAGGAAGAAATTGGTCATTGTCTCCCTCTACTCTTCCCTCATTAGGCCACTCATCGAATACAATTCCCCATTTGGCATGTACCTCACTAGACACCTGCAACAACTGGAGAGGCTGCAAAAGTACCTCACAAAGAGGATCCTATGCCTTAAACACTTGTCCTATATGGACAGACTCAAAAAACTCCAACTGTTCTGTGTCTCATATCATCTACTTAGAGACGATCTCTGCTAGACTTACAAAGCCATGTCTGACCAGCTCTGTTAGAAATTCTAGATCTAAAGAAGTCTCAATCCCTCCACACCACACGCTCTAAAGACCTCAACCTCATTACCACAATCAACAGAACATGCTGGAGGGACAGGTTGCCCTTGCTATGAAACAGACTTCCCATACATGTCAAACAGAGCACCTCACTGGCCCTCTTCAAGAGAAATCTTGATGAGTGGATGGGAAGTAGAAAATTCACCCCGGGGATCACTCCAGTGGCATTACTCAACAGAGACACTAGGAACTAAGGTTGGGTGGCACGTTGCCAGGGTAATCCTATGGACTAGGCTTCTAAAGGCTCCAGAGCCATTAGCCGAGTACACACATATGAATCTATGAACAAAGATGGGCATAAATCCTTACACACAAGAGACTGGAGAGACGGTCACCATCCAAACCTTACTGTGCTTCCTAGTACTTTGGCATAAAGCTTTCCAGGAATAATTCATCACAAAGATAGTGCTTAGTTAAATACAATTCACTAAAACAATTAGCCAATTAATGAGTCATGGTGATGCAAATACATAAAGACCAAACAGCTGAATGAAACAGTATTGAACTCAATGGTGGTTTATGTTAGTTTTATTTGTATGTGGAAATTACTACTGGTTTTCATGTGTAGCATAATATTTCAAGATCTTGGTATTATAAAGTGTGTATTTACCTAAAAAGTCCAATTAATAATGTAGCTACTTTGCAAACTAAGTAAAGTGATCAACCAGGGAGATTATAGTCTCATGGCACACAGCCCTCATTAGACTAATAATCGAGTACAATGTGCCATTTGGAATGCACTTGACTAGGCACTTACAACAGCTGGAGTTACCTTAGAGGGTCATCACTAAGAAAATACAGGGTGTTAACAACATATCCTCTGCTGATAGACTTTAAGACCATTCCCTTTAATCTGTCTCCTGTCGATTATTAAGGGTGACCTATGCCTGTCCTGCAAGGAGGTCACAATTCCTGCCTCGATGGAGCTAATATATATCTGCAAGACAAACAGTACAAGGTTCATCCATTCTAAGCATATAAACTTAATCACTGAATAAAACAGAACATGCTGGAGAGACAGATATGTGTTTCAGACATTACTCCATCTTTGGAATAGGCTTCCTATTTACGTTAACATTATGCAGAGTCCTTCCGTGGCCCTCTTCAAGACCAATCTGGAATCATAAATTCACACCTGGGATGGTGCCTATGTCTCTTGTGGACAGGGGCAGTCTGTAAAATGCACAAGGCATAGGCACAAATCCATACCATTATCTTGCGCGTAGGAGCTGTATACTGGTAAAACCAACTTACATTGGCTAGGCTTGTGGAGGCTGTTGAGACGTTAGCCTAGTAATCCCCCATGAACATTTTCTGTCTCATAATTTATAATTTTTGGGCTTGCAAAACAAGTTCTTTTAGCTGAATACCACTTTTAATAGAAAGCGCTGCTGTTTTTTTTTCCACCTCATAAAAGTGCTGCTTTTCTCTTTCTCCTGTACCCCCAGAGTGTTTAACAAGGTGACAATGTTGTGGAACAAGGACTGCAAGAAAAGAGCTTCTATACATTTCCTTACCTTGGTGACTGGCTGCTGGTGGTCCAATCAAAGGACTTACTGGTATCATTTCTGGGTTGAATATTTCCGTACTTCCAGGCCTTTGAGGGTGACATATTCTGGAAGATACCCTCTCTGAAACCAGCCTAAAAGACTAGAGCAGAAGGGAACACATTCCACTGCCAGTCATTCTTGCCTGCAAAAAGGACCCAGGAAGTCATGCCATTGGCTTTCTGGGCTTAATGATGACACAGCCTTCATAATGCCTTTCACATACCTGAGGATTCAGGGATTGCAGTGGACTGTAAGGTATCAAATGCTGCAAAATATCAGCATGCTCATAGATCTCCTTTTCCTTCTTCTGTCACACCACCATCACTGGGTTTTGGATTAGTGAATAGTCCTCACTAATCTTTGTGTGGATCTTTCCTTACACCATAACCATCTAATTTTCTGTTGACTTATGCTTCATTGGTGGGGATTGGAGTTTGCATCAGTTACTCCTCCCCACAGTTCAGGGACCTCCTGTAAAAACTCTTGGAGAGAAACTGAGAGAACAGACTCCCCAACCTGATCCAGCCCATCCCCAGTCCATTCTGTGATACCAAAACATGTAGATTGGCTCACCATTGTTCCACCATTAAACACTGCTAACTACTTAGAGTAATGAGGGTCAGGCAATGAGATGTAGACAGATGCATCATTCTTACAGCCTGTCATGTCCCGGGAGATACAAGTGTGCTAAAGTACTGTCAGAATTAGTCTTCTAGTCTCCTTCTGGAGCTGAGTATTCAGAAGTCTTGTCTGCTCAGTCTTCTTGGAGTGGGTCATCATAAAAATTACAGTGTTTTACACTCAAGACTACACAGACTTCCCCATGTTTTGCTTCTTTCATTTGGGCAAAAAGAAGTCTATATTAATCCCATGCCAGGGAAGATTATTATTGTTGTTATTATTACTATTATTATAAATTTTTTTTAGTGTCTGCAAGATTGGCCCAAAAGATCCTCTTCCTTCGTGCAGCTGACTCATTCAAGTTCCTCCACTGAGGCAAGAGCCAATTGGCCCATTCATTTCTTGATGGAGGTGAGTGCTCCATGTCAGAGAGTGGGTCAGTCTTCAGATCTTGTAGAACTGTCCTATTCCCAGTCATTGCAGCAGTCTTAGGAGCTGTGCTATAGGTGTCTCAGGAGTTGCATTTACACTTCAGCTCATGTGTAGCCTGCCATTTAATGACTGCATTGTGGGGATTGTTTGGCTCTTAACTTCAGCAGTTACCAGTGCAGACAGTGATGCTGCCTCCTTACTCCAAAGATGGGAAAACTGGCATCAGCTGATCACTTCCATCCTCTTCCTTCACTTGGTCCCATCAGTGCCCATGTTGCTAGTTCAGCATGGGTTGTCTTGGATGCAAACTGGGCTTTGTCCTTCTGCTGCACAGGGCCAGGTTTACAGTGAAGATTCTTATATGCCTTGAGGTCATTTTCTCCAGTTTATCCCCTAATCATTATATTCAGAGAATAGAGACCAAAGTGTATCATTATTTGCTGCTGGCCAGGAAGGCCGAAGTTTTAGGTTTTCAGGTGTCTGGCAGTATGAGAAGGTATTCTGATAAAAGCCAAGGATGTCCCCAACTGACCCCTAATGGGGAGACAGCCGGCTTATATCTTTGCTTCTGCCTGACCTTGTGTTGCAAGAGTTTTAGAGATGATTGAAATATCCAGTAAAATACTCCACTCTTCAGAATTCCATCTGACCAGAGACATTTTTTACTCCATTTCATTTTGATGGCTATATCCCACGGGATTGCCACCAATCAAAGGATATCCCTTACTATACTGGGTCAGTAACTAAGGAGCTTCAGTCCTCAGTACTGACTCCAATATGCGACTGTCACGTAAACAAAAGTGATATTTCACAATTTTCCCCTAAGAGCACAAAAGGATTACACTCTGTTTTTTTTGTGGGACTGGACTATAGATCTCTGTCCACCCAAATGTATTTTTTTATTACACACTTCAGAGAAAAGTGTCCCAGTTTAAGACTTCTGATACACTCACACTCAAAATTTCACACATCCAAACACTTCTGAGAAAGCCTGACACAAATTTCCAGCTGAGTCTCTTTCCCAGAATAAATATAGAAATGCTCCCACCAATCAGAGGGTCTTCATAGGATCATAGAAAGTTACTAGACTATTGGCCCTGAGGCCCTTATAAGCCTAGCCAAGAGTTTAGCCCACATATAGACAAATCAACACCCGATGCTCCTGTCCAGCAGGGACACTGGTACCTATGAACGTATGAACCTATGTATTTTCTATTTCCCATCCAGTTATCCAGGTTGCTCTTAAAAAGGGGTAAAGAGGTACTCTGCTTTATGTGGAGAAGGAGTCTGTTCCACAGATGAGGGAGTCTCTGGGAAACATATCTGTCCCACCAACAAGTCCTATTAATGTCACAGACCAGGTTGAGGTCGCGTGTGTGGGTTAATCGAGTGTTACTTCAATTGCGCATATGCAGCAGTCCCACCAAGGCGGGATCAGAGATCGCCTTGTATGCCAGACAGAGGTCATCTCTGAGGAGTCTGTATGAGACAGAATAGAGGGATAGGGCTTTTAGCCTATATGTGTATGGTAGATTTTGAAGACCTGGATTTTCCTGGTGAGGAACCTTTGTGGTCTCTCCAGCTGATGCATGTGCTTTGCGAGGTACATGCCAAATGGGGCATTGTACTCAATAATGGGCCTTATAAGGGAAGAATACAAGGATGCTATGACCTCCTTGTCCCTGGATGAGATACCCTTACTTATGAGGTGGGCAATGTAGAAAGCTTTCTGTACAATGGAAGAAATACGGTGGTCAAAAGTCAGGTTGCTATCAATCTGGGTGCCCATATCCCTCACAACTGACTGTGTGCTGAGGATGTTGTTATGGTGATAATTTGTGGGGACTCCACTCTCCCCAAAGGGGATGATGATGCATTTTTTTGTATTCAGCTTGAGGCCATGTTTCTGGCACCAGTCATTTGTTTGGGTGAGACCCTCTTGGAGGATGTCTGTGTCACTAGGGGAATTGATGACAGCGCCCAGCTTGTAGCCATCATCAAACCTGGTCAGCCATAGCCCATTGGTTTTGGCCTGCACGTCAGAAAAGTATATCCCAAATAACAGAGGCCCCAAGACCAAACCCTGGGGTATGCCACTTGATATGGGTCTACTGCTTGAAGTGGCTTCCCCTATTTTGACTCGGTGGGTTCTATCAGTGAACCAATTAGCTACCCATCTGGTAACATATGGATTTATGCCTAGTTGAGAGAGTTTATCTATTATGCCCTTCAAAGGGGCTGTCCAATTATGAAAATGAGTTATCAGAATAAATGATAGCTGTGACCAGACCAGCCAGGGAGTATCAAACAGGAAGAAGCATTCTCTAATCTCTAAAGTAAAACATTGGATGTAATGGGATCCTATCTCGCCTACATTCATCACTGATGGGTTCGGCCACTATACACTAGAACAAAGTCTCTCATTGGCTGGGCTACCCCTTATCCCATCATGCACCACGCCTGCTTCCCCAGATCTCGTTTGCCGCTTTTCAAGCCGGACGTGGTCTCGACTTGGCTGGAGCTAAGTGTTTTTTTCTTGACCTTTTGGTCTTTTTGGAATAGGGTTTCTGTCAGAATTTAAACAAACAGCTGTTTTAACAGCTTTGTGAGCGTTTGTGGTCGGTTTGGTGTAAAATTAATTTTATTCTTTTTTGCGCTACTAGTGTACTGGGCAAGGCCCGTTTAAGTTAGAGGGCCTTTGCCCTTATTGTAGATTTATCTAATTTTTCTTGTGGTGTGACTGAAATAGTTTTCGGGCTAAGCCCATTTAAGTTAGAGGGCTTTAGCCCACGTAGTTCCTTTCTCTGTGTTTTTGACCTGTTGTGTCGAGCTAAGCCCGTTTAAGTTAGAGGGCTTTAGCCCATACATTAGTTACTGTTTTTTCTAGCTATCAGTTACCGTTTTTTCTACTGAAAATGTCTAAGGAGCAAAAATCAGGGTTCAAAAAGTGTGCTAAATGTAGTTATAAAATGTCTATTACAGACAGCCATGCTGTCTGCGTGTACTGTTTAGGGCCTAAACATTTACAGGAAACTTGCAGTGTGTGCCACGCTTTTTCCTCCTGGGTTCTCCAGGAGAGAAAAAACAAGCTGATACTTAGAGGTCTGATTAAGCCTTCATTTGAAGAAGCTTTGGCTTCATCTCCAGCTTCTAGAAAGAAGAGATCGTCGGCTCCGACCAGTCCGTCGGGCCCGACACCCAAGAAGCATAGATCGTCGGCTCCGACCAGTCCGTCGGACCCGACAGCTAAGAAACAAGGGTCGACTTCATCTTCCTCGGCTCCAATGGCTTCGGAGCCGATGGCTGAAGGGTCTGCCTCGGTGCTTCTTCCCTCGGCTCCATTGGTGTCGGAGCCGCAGGTTAGTGCATCAAGAGGCCAATCACCTACTTCGGCTCCTTTGGTCTCGGAGCCGTTGGAGGTGTGCAGCTCAGACTCTTCCCCCTCGGCTCCGGAGCCTCCTTCGGCGCCGATACTGTTGCAAACGGTCCCGGTCTCGGGTCCGATAGTGCTGGAACCCTTTTGGAGCGGATCCCCTGCTTTATCGGAGCCGAGGCAGAAGTCTTCTCGGCCCCAATCTGTTTCCTCCAAATCCTCTAGGTTGTCGGATTCGGATTTGGATAGGGTTATCCAGAGGCTGTTCCAGTCCCCAGTTTTTACTAAAATGATCTCGGCTCCAGCCCAAGCGGCTTCGGAGCCGATTCCACATCCCATGCATCTGATTCCTCCTCCGACCCCCTTGGAGCCGTTGGAGTTGGTGCAGGTAGAACGCAGCGGAATCGTCCAGTCGGAGCAAGGACCCCCTTGGAGTTTCTCTGCTCCGATCTTCATTCCTACCCTGTCCTCGGTGTCAGGGTTTGGTACCGGGTCTTCCTCGGCGGGGGCCGAGGGCAACACTGTGGAGCTCGCCTCTTCAATGCCCAGTCTTCCCCTCGGAGCATCGGCCGCAGGTATTCCCGGTACCGCCGTGGTCTCTCAGCAAGTGCCGTCTGCAGAGTCTGGAGGTCCTGCTTTTGAGGCCATGAGGAGTGCGCTGGCCATGACCTTGCCGGTTCAGCAGGTTTCTACCTCACCGTCCCAAGTTTTGGGTACTGGTGCCTCTGGAGACATTTTTTCCCACGACAGTGGGGCCCCAGGGCCTGAGGATACCCCCTTGGAGGGTTCCCTTCTTCCAGCGGGTCCTTCTGAATCTACTTCGGATGAACCCCCAAGGAAGAAACTGTGTAAGAGGAAGCATGTTGATTCCCAAGATGAATCCGTCACTTCAGATACTGACCTCGATGATGCGGAGGGGTCCCCTAAATCGTCCTCGGATGACGTCTCCTTCTTGGATATCCTTGAGATCTTGAGACAGAGAGGCGATTGGCAATCCAAAGCCCCTGCCGCTGAGGAGTCAGTTTTCCTCAAGGCCTTCGGGGCCCAGCCCTCCTCCTGCTGGGTGTCTCCACCCTTCGACGAGTTATTGGATCTAATCTCTCGGAGGATGTGGGAACATCCTGATACGGCGGAACCGGTGCCTGCCAGGCCAAATAAGTTTCTTTCAGCCCCTCCCCAGAAGGAATTCCTCACTAAGGGTGTTGCAGTTGATGCTATGGTGGTGGCATCTGCCACTCAGCAGGACGTGGCAGAGGCTTCAATGTCTATTCATCCTCCTAATAAGGATTCTAGGAGCATGGATAGGTACGGGAAGCGTACCCTTTCTTCAGCGACCTTTACTCTGCGGTCGCTGAACTATCTCTGTCATTTTACAAGGCTCCAAAGGGACCTCCTCAAGGAGTTAGGAGAGTCCCTTGCGGGTAACCTTCCTGAGGCGTTAGCACAGACCGTAGGCGCCCAGATGACTACCCTATCTTCTATTGTCAACTCGTCCATGAGGCTCATTTCCTATACAGCCGAAGGGGCGAGTAGAGCAGCGGGCACAGGAGTGGCTCTTAGGAGACAAGCCTGGTTACGCTTTTGTCCACTTGCGGAGGCCTTTAAGTCTTCCTTCGCTGACGCCCCCTTTGATGGGTCTTCTTTGTTTGGACCCAAGGTGAAGGACACACTTACTCGGTGCGAGCAGGAGGGCAAGACCTTGACTGCCGTTGGGGCCCATTTTTCCACTCCCTCTAGACCTTATCCCAAGGCCCAGAGAGGAGGGAAAATGTGGTTCAGGAAATCCCAAAAGTTCTCTACTCCACCGAGTGATCCCCCCTCCAGAGGCAGGGGGCGGGGGGAATTCAGGAAGACGCCGCCCTAGAGGTGGCAAAGGCCCCCGTAACTCTGGAGACTGCGATTCCTTTCGTGGTTCCTCCTACCCTCAACATCCCTAGGATGTTGCCCGGCTGTGCTTCTCCGGAGCCGGTCGGGGGTCGTTTTGCAAAACACCCACAGGCTTGGGAATCGATAACCAAGGATCAGTGGGTGCTTCGCATTGTAACCGGAGGCTACCTCATCCCCTTTTTCAAGCCCCCTCCTCCTACAAGGAGAATCCCGGACGTGCCACCCAGTCAACGGGATCTGGCAGCCATAGAAGTTTCAAAGCTGCTAAGCAAAGGGGTCATCCAGCCCGTCCCCACCAACCAGATCGGATCAGGAACTTACTCAAGATTATTTTTGGTGCCAAAAAAGACAGGGGACGTAAGGCCCATTTTGGACCTAAGCTCTTTAAATCGTTTTGTGAAGAAGTCCAAATTCCGGATGGTCACCCTTCAGTCCATTCTCCCGTTATTGGAGAAGGATGTCTGGATGTGCTCCATAGACCTCAAGGACGCTTACTATCACATTTTGATACGTCAAGAGTCCAGGGGTCATTTACACTTCCGCCTAGGAACCAGTCATTTCCAGTTTCGTGCACTGCCCTTTGGTCTCACCACAGCCCCCAGGGTGTTTACCAAGTGTCTGGCAGTGGTGACAGCTCACTTGAGAAGTCTAGGATTCCAAGTGTTTCCCTATCTCGACGACTGGCTCCTCACTGCCACCTCCAAGCATCTACTGATTCGAGCGCTGAGGGCCAAAGTAACCTTGGGTCTCTCGCTAGGAATCACTTTCAATTGGAAAAAATCTGTGCTGCGGCCATCTCAGCGTATCACCTTTATAGGTGCAGAGTTAGACACAAAAAGGATGCGAGCATTTTTGCCATCAGAGAGAATTCAGGTTCTACAATCACAAGTTCTAAATTTGTTACCCAAATCTCGAGTTCCTGCCAGACAGATTCTTCAGTTATTGGGCACGATGGCTGCAACTATCCTCCTAGTACCGTTAGCCAGGTTGCACATGCGGGTGCTGCAATGGCTATTATCGGTTCAATGGTCATACCAAGAACTTCCTCTGAACCACCTAGTTCTGATTACGGACAGTTGTCGGCGGGACCTCCGTTGGTGGCTATGTCGGTCCAACCTGGACCGGGGGCGTCCTTTCGCCCTTCAGCCCCCTGTTGCCACAGTGACCATGGACGCCTCCCAGATAGGGTGGGGGGGTCATTATCTGGACAGGTCTGTCCAAGGCACTTGGCAGGATTGCGCGGCGCACCTTCACATCAATATCCTGGAAATGAGAGCGGTGCTTCTGGTTTTACAGGCACTTCATCATGCTCTCCCCCAAGGTACTATTGCGATTCTATCCGACAACATGTCGGTAGTTTGGCACATAAACAAGCAGGGCGGAACGAGGTCCTACCCCCTTTGCAGGGAGGCCATGAGAGTATGGCGCTGGGCCATAGCCTCTCGACGTTTCTTAGTAGCCATGCACATTCCGGGAAAAGCCAATGTGATTGCAGACAGGCTCAGCAGGACTCTCCTGTTGCCCCACGAGTGGTCCCTCAACAACAGAGTGGCTGCGCAGATCTTCGCCAAATGGGGTCTCCCTTGTTGCGACTTGTTCGCCAGCCCCAACAATGCGAAGTGCAAAGAGTTCCTCACTCTGACACCCTCTCAGGGCCAGTCTCCCAGGGACGCTCTAGCCCACAATTGGCCCCCAGGTCTGCTTTATGCCTTCCCCCCGATTCCCATTCTCCCGAGGGTGATTCAGAAGGCTCTTCATGTCGGTTTTGGTCGCCCCACATTGGCCCCGTCAGGTTTGGTTCCCATTCCTTCAGAATTATGCGGTACAGGGCCCCTGGATTCTGGACCCAGTGCCGGATCTGTTGTCCAATCAGTCGGGACACTCTCATCCGTCCCTCCGGTCGTTGCGACTCGCTGCTTGGTTACTCCACTTCCATCCTTAGTTAGAGATCTTTCTCTTTCTTCGGAAGTGATGCACATCTTGTCTTCTTCTCACAAGCCATCTACCGTTAAGCTGTATTCCAGCAAATGGAAAAGGTTTGTTTGTTGGGCCCAGCACCGAGGCATTGATCCTCTTACGGCCCCAGTTCCGCAGGTCTTGGAATTTCTAGCTTCATTGTTTCATTCAGGCTCTTCAGTCTCCACACTTAAAGTTCAACTGGCGGCTATATCTAATTTTCATGTTGCTATAGAGCCTTCCTTAATGGCTAACAGACTTTGCAAGTCTTTTCTTAAGGGAGCCTGGCTCCTCAGGCCTCCTATGGCTCATCCCGTGCCCCCTTGGGACTTGAATTTGGTTCTGGCCTCCTTAACTGCCCGTCCCTTTGAGCCGGTAGCCACTTGTGATATAAAATTCCTGTCGTGGAAAATTGCCTTTCTAGTGGCAATAACTTCTGCTAAGCGTGTTTCGGAGCTTCAGACTCTCTGTTCTTCTCCTCCTTATTTGATTTTTCACAAAGACAGAGTTTCCCTTAGATTGAATCCATCCTTTTTGCCTAAGGTAGCGTCCCCTTTATGCATTCAGCAATCTTTGGAGCTCCCAGTTTTCTTTCCAAATTTCTCTAATGGAGCAGAATATACCTTCCACCAGTTGGATGTTCACAGGCAACTGCGTTTTTACTTAGACAGGACCACTCAGACACAAAAATCTGACTGTTTGTGTCCTTTGCGGAGAATAGGTTAGGTCTACCAGTTGCCAAAACCACCATTGCCAAATGGATTAAGGATTGCATCTCTTTCATTTATTCCCAGTCAGGCAGAGAGTTGCCTTTCCCACTCAAAGCTCATTCTACCAGGGCTATGGCCACCTCTGTAGCTTTTCACTCCAAAGTCTCAATAGATGATATTTGTGCGGCTGCTACTTGGTCTTCTCCGCACACCTTCATTTCTCATTACAAGGTTGATGTGGCTTCCCGAGGCAGAGCTTCATTTGGTTCCGCAGTTCTCAGGAGTGTGTTCCAGTGAGCCACCCAGGGTTTTAGGTGCTAGGGACGCTGTCCCATCAGTGATGAATGTAGGCGAGATAGGATCCCATTGCATCTTTTAGTTATGTACTTACCATAACTTTGGATGTATGGGATCCATCTCCCCTACATTCATACATACCCACCCTCCTTCCCCCTACCTTTTGGATTTGGAGGAAATATTGATCTTGCTAAGCTCTCCTCTGGAAGGGCTCTGGTTGGTTACAGTTATTGGTATGTTTTCTGTACCTGTATGTATGTATGAAAGCGAACAAACAAGATCTGGGGAAGCAGGCGTGGTGCATGATGGGATAAGGGGTAGCCCAGCCAATGAGAGACTTCGTTCTAGTGTATAGTGGCCGAGTCGGAGCCGACGGATCGGCTCCGAACCCATCAGTGATGAATGTAGGCGAGATGGATCCCATACATCCAAAGTTATGGTAAGTACATAACTAAAAGTTTCCAGCCACATGTAAGATGAAATAAAGAATGCTACCCTTCAAAGGCTCCAGCCAAAAACCAGGAATATTTAGAGAAACAGCTAGATGGAGGCCACCACAATGTAAAAATAAAAATAAAGTTGATTTATTTATGTAACAAGCGCTTTCACGTGTATCCAAAGCACGCTTCCTCAGGTTTATACAACTTCATTGCATTGAGTAGCTTTTATATGCTACTAAATCATTCATCAAGCAATCTAGTTTAATTAATCAATAAAGACATTCATCAATTAAGCTTGCTAGAATCTAGTACAATGAGATGCAGCAGTTTAAAAACAGAAGTAGATGAAATAGAAAAATACATATATATTAGTTCCTTAAAACATGAACCAATATTATCAAATTTTAATCTAGCATGTAATATATAGTAATACTACCTAAAATCTCTAGAAATAAATCATAAAATATATAAAAAAGAATAATACAAAACCTATCTAAAACAAACTTACATATCAAATATATTTAAATATATTACATATATATGCATAAAAATATACTATATTTCATCATTTCAAAAACCAGTATTAAATATGTTTATATACATTATATATTATTAATTACTTTCAATCACGTGCAATTAAGACAGGTTTAATACTGATATATTGATTTAAACCTGGTTCAATATGTGCCATTAATCTCCAAATCCATTTTAATTCCACAGTTTCTAAATAATTCATCCTGTCTCCTCCTCTCTTATTGAGGCCTATTACTTGTATAACTCTAAACCTAAAAATGTTTCTGGCACCAGTCATTTGTTTGGGTGAGACCCTCTTGGAGGATGTCTGTGTCACTAGGGGAATTGATGACAGCGCCCAGCTTGTAGCCATCATCAAACCTGGTCAGCCATAGTCCATTGGTTCTGGCCTGCACGTCAGAAAAGTATATCCCAAATAACAGAGGCCCCAAGACCAAACCCTGGGTTACGCCACTTGATATGGGTCTACTGCTTGAAGTGGCTTCCCCTATTTTGACTCGGTGGGTTCTATCAGTGAACCAATTAGCTACCCATCTGGTAACATATGGATTTATGCCTAGTTGAGAGAGTTTATCTATTATGCCCTTCAAAGGGGCTGTCCAATTATGAAAATGAGTTATCAGAATAAATGATAGCTGTGACCAGACCAGCCAGGGAGTATCAAACAGGAAGAAGCATTCTCTAATCTCTAAAGTAAAACATTGGTTTCCAGCCACATGTAAAATAATGAAAAGCATTTAACTCATTCACTGCAATGAAGCTCAGCAAGTTTGCACTGTAACTTTCAATGGGCGGAGCCTTTGCCTTTTGACAGAATCAAATTATGTCCTCACATTTCAAATGTTCATATATCTGGAACCATAATGGTTATAAAAGAAGTATAAAGGGTAAACTCTTCAACACATATTAGTTCTATAGTGGTGTTATTCTTTAGGTTCTATATCTTAAGCTGACTGTTATTAGTCACAGTTAACACAGTAACAATTACATTTGTAATATTTTGTAAATAACTTACAATATCTCATGAACCACTCAAGTTACACACATACTGTCAGCAGTATTTTATTCATCTAGCTGAGAGCATTCAAATGATGCTAAGGAGTTCTGTCTGTGTTACTTGTTTGCTAAGAGTTTTAGAAAAAGGTGAAAATGATATAGCATAAAAGCAACCATTAATATCTATTTACCTGCACTAGACAGAGGTCAAATATTAATGCAGTTTAGCTTGCCATTGTGTAAGCTTTAAGCTGAAATCTTTTAAAACCTTGTACATAGCATGGTTTTGAAATTTTTGATGCAGATATGAACAGGCAATAGTTGATGCCTAGAGATGTCAGTAGGACTTAACTGCAGATGCACCTGGAGGCATCACTTGGATGTAATGAGTTAATAATAAGTAAAAAAATTATTACAGAATTGAAAATCAATAACTCTCAATAAACCTTAGAATTCAGTCACCAGAAATATAAGTCAAACTCCAGGATAGCAGTCCATCATTTAAGAAAAACTCTATCTTAATAACTAAACTTTCCTGATCTAATTAAGGAAAAACTGTCCCAGATCTACTGTAAGATATAATACCAAGGCCATGGCAAGCTTACAGTTTTCTTGGTGTCATCTGATTGCTCAGTACTTGACAAACTGCACAGCTTCTCAGTCTCAACTCTCTTCAGCAGTCTCAACTATCTAATTTCAAAAATAACAGTCAGCTGTAAAAAAAAAAAAAAAAAAAAAAAAAGATTCTTTTTTATGTCAGTCAGCTGTTTAAATCACCCCCTAGCAACAATGGACATTCCAATGACATCACTCACTGCTCAGCTGATTTGCCAGAGTTTGTACTTTAGAATGGCCTTCTCAAACATGCGCAGTTAGAACTGTATCAAAGCAGTGACCGATTCTTTAAGCACTCTGTTTAGGGAAAGACTCAATATTTTAAATCTTATTTACATTTTCACAAATAGGCTTGCTGGCATACAATACTAGGTAATTTAAGAATATGTACAAATCTCCTGCCAGGCATGCTAACACAGATGACATTGATTTCAGTTTCTTCACCCCCTTATGCTTAAGCACGGTTTTTCAAGTGACCCTTGTAAACCAACGTTTGAGAAAAATGGGTCTACCTGGAAATATTAACCCACTCCTCTTCTGGACAGTCCATCCACATTGGCATTATTAACCCCACTAAGATATTGTATGGTCATATCATATGCTTGCAATCCTAGACTCCACCTCATACCATCCTTCTTTGGCACTAGCAGTACTGGAGAAGCCCAAGAACTGTTAGACTCTTGAATTACTGTACCCCCAGTTCTAGCATTTCCTTTATTTCTTCTTTGAGATTCTGCTTCACTCTCAGGTACTCTATAAGGAACATGCTTAATAGGTTTTTGGAGTCCTGTGTTCACATTGTGCTGCACCAAGTCAGTACACTCAGGTTTTCCTGTGAACATATCCCCAAATTCCTGCAATACTGTTTTTATCTCCCAGACTTATTTAGGAGTTAACTGCGGTGATATGGTGATCTCTTCCACAGACGTGTCATCAATGCTAGCATCACCCAAAACATCGGTTACCATATCTCTTTCAGACTCTTCCTGCCATCCACTACAAATGTTGAGTACTAGGTCCTCCCATTCATGATAAGGTTTCACCATGTTCACATGGTACACTTTGTGCCCTTGTCTCTTACCAATGAAATTTATCATGTAGTTCACATCACTGATTTTCCTCTCCACCTCAAAGGGTCCCTCCCAAGCTGCTTGCAACTTGTAATGTCTAACAGGAACAATTACCATCACCTTTCCTACCTCAGCATACTCTTGAGCCCAAGCTTTCTTGTCATACTACACCTTCTTTTGTTGTTGAACCACTGCTAGGTTCTCTTGAGCTAAACCCATGAGCTCCTTAAGTCTTGTCCAAAAGTTGAGAACATAAGCCACAACAGATTCTTTGTAAGATTCACTCTCACCTTTCCACTTGTCTCAGATTAAATCTAAAGGCCTCCCTCACCCTATGCCCATATCAGAACTCAAAGGGTGAAAAACCTGTAGATTCCTATGGTACTACCCTGTATGCAGATAACAGATGGGGCAAATACTTGTCCCACTCCCTTTTAAACTGGTCTACAAATGCCTGTAGCATAGTCTTCAATGTAGAGTTTAACCTCTCCACAAGACCATTAGTCTATGAAGTTGGCACCTCTGTCAGCATTTCCCCTGGAAAACCTACTCTGCTGAAGATTTCTATCAAAGCATTTGCCACCTTCTCTGTCTCAATAGATGACAGATCCACTACCTCAGAATATCTGGTAGCATAGTCCACTTCTTTCTTGTAGAACTTGGAGTACTCAGGGGTCCCATAGTATTCTAGGCCACTCTGAAATGGCTCTTTGATAACATACAAAGACATTAATGGAGCCTTAGCCGTGTCCCCTGCTTTACCAAATTTTGGCACTGTTCACAAGTCATACAATATCCTACCACATCCCTTGCAATTCCAGACCAATAGAAAGTTTGTATAATACATCTCTTAGTATATCTTATGCCCATATGTCCTGTGAAAGGAATGTCATACTATATGGCTAAGAGTGGCAGACAGTAAGCTCTAAGCACTACCAGTTGCTGCATTACTTCACCTTCTAGCCCTCCTCCAGGAGTCCATTCTCTATACAACAAACCTTTGTTCCAGTATACAGACTCCCTTTTTCCATGAGTCTCAGGTGCCTCCTTAGCCATCTCCCTCAAGCTTTGTAAAGTAGGATCATTAGGTTGAGCCTGTCTCAACTCTACCTTCTAGACCTTCCCCAGCCCCCCCTTCCACAGTAAGCCAGGTCACTTCTGACAGCTGTACTTTGCTGTCACTCTGGGTACCTCCACTCACCTCTCTCCTTGCAGCCACTGTGTCCTAGGGAACATCAGTACCTGTACCCATCAGCAGCTGTGGTTTACATTCAGACTTATTGCTACCAGATAGCACCTTCTCTGAAACAGCTGCCAGGCCAGTCCCAGCGTCAGGTATGAGATCTTTCTGGGTCTCTCTCAGATTATTGGACCTACATGCCTTTCTCCAAGCCTGACTACGTGTCACTGCATGTACACAAGATACTGGATCATCATAGTCATTTCCTGTCAGGACATCTGCTGGAATATCCTTGAACACGCCTACCTGCTTGCTTCCTCTTCCACCCTCCCAGTCAAGGTGAACCCTAGCCAACGGTGTTTGGAATGGGGTCCCTCCCAATGCTCTAACTGGAGTGGACTGCCCAATCAAGTGCTGCTCTTCTCTAACCACTGCAGCCCTCACAGTGGTTATAGCAGAAGCTGTGTCTCTCTTAGCAGTTACCTGTTTACCATCTCCTAAAATTCTATACAAATTTTGGTGATAATTTGGCACTCCAGTTGTTTCTAAACAATTTACCACTGGCAATTTGTCATCACCACTTGCTGCCTCCCTCACCTTTTGTTTCTCACCTTGACTTGATGGACATTTGACTAGTGTGTGTCTCCTCTGGTTACACTTGAAACATCCAATCCCTAACCATGCACTTGGATTAGTAGTTTCCCCTGTTACTGGGGTACTCTGTTGGCGTATGCAGTGGTGCTATGCTTGCCAAGTAAAGATCCCCTATTCTCCCCAACTCCTCTGCAGAGTTGCACTCATGGTCTGTTAACCCAGTCTCTCATGTCATCAGGCAAAGTACTAAGGGTTCATTCCCTCAACAAAAGGTCTGCCAGTCACTCAGAAGTGGTGACCTGACACACACTCACCCATCTGTGAAAGCAAGTACTTAAGTCAGCAACATAATCACATACACTTTCATCTGCATTGCGTCTGTTTTCACGAAACTTTCTCCTATATTTCTCCTCCCCTATACAAACCTCAGTTCCTTACGCTCTTCCACTAAACTACTGGCTAGCATTAGCAAGTCTAATAACTTGGCAGGTGACTCCTTGTTTTCTAATACTGCTGGAAAATATTGGAACACGTTGCCATCAGATCTAACTGTACTTCCCTCCTTCCCACTCTTTAAACAAAGGCTCAAGCAACATCTTAAAACACACTGGTTATGCCCATGCTGTTACCCTGACTAATTGTCTGTTTTCTCTTTTGCCATTTTCTCTATACTGCCTCTCCTCATTTTTTAACACCACTTAGCCATGGGTAGTGGTAACTGTCTTAAATTATTGTTGCAAATAGGAGATGAATTAAACTGTGAACATATTGTAAACAACCTCACATATCTTAATGTAAGAATGTTTTATTCCTTTCAGGTTTTGTGTTTCACAATTAGCATACTTCTCTTTAGCTAAGGCTCTCTAATTATTTTAACTAAATTTTTCTTTATATTTGTGTAAATAATTATTTTTGAATATTGTGTTTGCTTAAATAGTATGACTTTGTAACTACTGTTCTCTCATTTATTTTTGTCATACATTTTTTTCTCTTATATTTGTACATTATAAATGTTTGAATGTTACTGTGGAGCTTTTCTCCCTGGGCCTCTACTGAAAATGGAAATATATCCAGTTGGACCAGCCTGATTAACAAATGTAAAATAAATAAAAATAAATATAAGATTCAGGTGTAAGTGTGAAACAGTCAAGCAAGCAACATTTCAGTTTTTCATAATTCAAACAATCTACATAATTTCATTTTGCTACAGCCTTAGCAGCTTTATCAATAAGTAAGAGAGTCAGGAACCAAACCCAAAGCTCACGGTTAACATCATATTGTCTATGTACTCTCTCAAAAATATGAATAAAACTATCAAAGTCATCTCCATCCCTGTACTGTGGAAAACGTTTAATAACCTTTTCAGCTTCTGGGGTCCAGTTATTCCCTTCACCATTACCTCCATGACCCTCTTGAAGGGTAAGAAGCTCCACTTCATGTCGGCGCTGTCTCTCACTCTCCACGGCTTCAAAACGTCTGACCTCCAGTTCATGTTGTTGGGCTTCCAGTTCATGTTGATGCTGTTTCTCCACAGCCTCCAGTTCATATCAGCGCTGCTTCTCTGTTTACTCAGCCGCCAGACATCGCATTCTCTCCTCAGCCTCCAGTTCCAGTCTCCTTAACTGTAGATGGATTCTCAGGTCCTCTGAAGAGAATGTGGACTGTCCCGTCTCGGCATGCTGCACATCACCAACTCCAGACTAGATATCCTCCGACCAGCTGGTCTGAGCTGTGGCTGCAACCAAGGCTGAAATCATTGCTTCCTTGGTTAGACTGGCATGCATCAACCCTGTGACTTCACATTCCTTAGCCAACTGGATCTTCGTCAGCTTGCTAAAATCTTCTGCTGACATCCTTTGCCTGCTATCCCTGTCTAACTAAATAAATAAAACTGTGGTGGATTGAAATTTTGAATGTTTACCTTGTGGCAAGAGTGCACACCTCACTGACAACTACCCACAGGCTACTGGAATTCAGTTAAAATCCCACAATGCTGACACCAATTAATGTGACGTCCAGCTATATCCCACCGAACTGCCACTAATTAAATGACGTCCCTTACTATCCTGGGTCAGTAATTAAGGAGCTTCAATCCTCACTACTGAATCCAATATGACACTGTCACTTAAACAAAAGTAATATTTCACAATTTTCTCCTAAGAGCACGAAAGGAACATGCTCTATTTTTTTTCTGGAATTGGCTATACTTCTGTCCAACCAAATGTATTTTTCTTATTACACAATTCAGAGCAAAATATCTCAGTTTAAGACATCTGATATACTCACACTCAAATTCTCACACATCCAGATACGTCTGAGAAAGCCTGACACAGATTTCCAGCTGTGTTGTTTTTCCAAAATGAATACAGAAATGCTGCTGCTAATCAGAGCATCTTCATGCCCTTCAAAAGAGGTATCCAGTTATGAAAATTAATTATCAAAATAAATGTTAACTATGACCTGACCAGCTGGCTCTCGGGGTGACCTTGGAAGTATCAAACAGGTAGAAGCACTGTTTACTCCCTAAAGAAAAATACTGGGTTCCAGCCACAGTGTAAAATTTATTTATTATTTATTTATTTACATTTGTTTACCGAGAAATTCCAACTGGACACAGGTCCTTTTTCAGTGGTGGCCCGGGGAGAAAAGCTCCACGGAAAGACATGGTAGGTGGTAAACAATAACAATCAAGGTATGAATACAGTAGAGGTGATCATGACATGGATAAATACAGGAGCAAATTTGGTACAATTGAGTAGTAAGCTTTAAATTACAAACATTGAGAAATAAGAAGTAAAACACAGAGCTACAAAGTTTCTAAACAGTAACTAGATAACAATAATAATAGACTAAATGATTAACTAAATCCTGGAAGGATTAACAAGCAGTGAGTAATCTTCAGTTCAGTTTTATAGTGATAGAGGAGATACTCTATCTACATCTGGGAAAGGAGAGAAAGGTTGAAGGGGGGGGGTTATTAGACGGGGTTAGGACAAGGACAAAGCCAGTGAGAATTTAGGTGAGATTTAAGTGCAGTCTTGAAAAGACTGCAGGAAGGAAGGATAGTTATGGTAGTGGGAAGGTTGTTCCAAAGCTTGGATATAGCACAGGAAAATAGTGCTTCACCTGCTGAGTGTTTGGCTTTGGTGACCTGGAATAGATTTTTGTTGCAGGAGCATAGTGGTCTGGAAGAGTGGTAGGGTTGGAGAATTGTATGGATCGATGGGATTCGGAGAGGGTAGTTTACTAGATTATGAGCAAAGGTGAGTTGAGTTTGGTGTAGGAGTTGTGGGAGTTCAAGCCAGACAAGGTCTCTAAGGAAGATACAGTGGTGGCTGTGGTAAGAGACACCAGTGGCAAATTCTGCGATTTTTATTGTAACAGGCTTCGAGTTTGTGTAGGTCTGACTGTCTAAGATTTGTAAGTATGGGTGATGCATAGAGTAGGGTGGATATTAGTTGGGAATTGCCAACAGAGATTCTTGCTGGTTTGGTGAGGTATTGGCAGCTTCTGTATAAGGCACCCAGTTTTTTGTGAACTTTTTTATTGTTAGTGATATGTGGGTGTCAAATTTGAGATTATTGTCAATCTGTACGCCAATTTGTGAACTGTTGCTGAAATGGAGGTATTATCCTTGGCTTGAATAGTGAAGTGTAGGATGTTTGGAGTAGATTTGGAGGATTGGAAGATGAGGAGTTTGATTTTATTTGGATTGAGAAGAAGCTGGGCATTAAATAGCCAGCTTTCAACTGAAGAAAAAGATTCTTGGGTGATCTGTTGGAATTCTGTTAGAGTTGGGGCTGAGCAGATGTGGGTGGAATCATCTGCATACTGTATGAGGGAGGCATGTTTGGTGGCAGTGTGCAGAATATTGGTGAAAAGGGAGAAAAATAGGAGGCCAAGGATGGAGCCTTGGGGAACACCAAGAGTAACAGGGAGATGAGTGGATAGATTGTTGTCCCAGATGACTGATTGCTGGCAGCCTTGTAGATAGCTGTGGAACCTGTTTGTGGCTGTTGTGGAGAAAGAGAGGTCAGATAGAGCAGAGAGTAGAAGATTGTGTGACACAATGTCAAAGGCTTTTGATAGATCCAGAAATATAGCAGAGGTGAGGAGGCCATTGTTTTTGTAATGGAGGATAGTGCTGGTAAAGGAGAGGAGAGCAGTTGTCATGCTGTGGTGTGGTCTGAAACCATGCTGGGCATTGGAGAGGAGGTTATTGTTAAGGAGGAATTTGGAGACCTGTGAGTTGATGCATTTTTCAAGTATCTTGGAGAGGGGGGGGGGATGGCAGTCGGGCAGAAGTTGGAGAGGTCAGTGGAGGGGCCGAATGATGTGTGATATTTTCCATAGTGTAGGTGCATAGGATTCAGATATGGAGTAGTTGATTAATATGGAAATAGGATAAGCTAGGACATCAGCTGCTCTCTTTAGGTATTCAGCAGGCAGGTAGTTGGCTGCCTGCTGAATACCTAAAGACAGCAGCTGCTGCTGCTGTCTTTAGGTATTCAGCAGGCAGGTAGTTGGCTGCTAGTTTTGTGGGTTTGAGTTTTGTTAGGAGCCTTTTTATGTAGGAGGTGGGTACTGTGGAGAGAAAGAAGGTAAGGAGGGGTGGTTTTAGGTTGGGTGAGGGGGGAATTATTGTAGGAAAGTATTTTTTTGTTAGGGATAGAACGGATTCTGTGAAGTGTTTATTGAAGGAATCAGCAATGCTACTGGTGGAAAGAGGGGTGGTTGGTAGGGGGGTGCTTACTTTTCCTGGGCAGAATATAAGGTTAATTGTAGACCAGAATTGCTTGGGGTTGTTTTGAGAGGAGTTTAGGGACTTCTGATAAAAAAGGGCTTTGTCTGCTTTTACTTGCCTTATGACCTTGTTATGCAGTTCAAGGAAGAGTTGCCTATCTGAGGGGTTTTTAGTTATGTGCCACCATTCCCATGTTTTATCCCTGGTTTTCATAAGGCCCCTGGTGTTTTTTTTGTAGCCAGGGGGAGCTCTTAGTTCTGATTCTGCTGTTTCTCAAGGGGGCATGGAAGTTAAGGATGTTAAGGAAGGTATTGTTAAAAAAATGGACTGCTTCATCTAGGTTAAGGTACTTTAGAGGTGACCAGTTTACATTCTGGATGGAGGAGGTGAAGGAATTGGGGTTAAAATTAGCTTTGTTGTGAATAAGTCTGTGGGTAATGGGCTTGCAATCATTAATGTGATTTTTTAGTAGGACGGTTGAGGAATGGTCACTGAGGTAGTCAGGTAAACAGCCTGCTAAGTAGGTGTGGGGGGCTTTGTTATCTAAGACCCAGTCAAGAATGGTGTGGTTATTGGGGTTTTTATTGATCCTAGTGGGGGTTTGTATTAGCTGAGAGAAGCCATGGAGATTTAGGTCGAGGGCTGGGTGGTTGCTGTTGCAGGATAGCCAATTGATGTTAAAATCCCCGAGGATGATAATTTCTTGGGGTAGGGAGAGATTGGCCCAGTCTAGTAGGTTTTCAAGGGGAGGTATATTTTGGCCTGATGGGAAATAGCACCCTATAATGTTGATTGATTTTTTTAGGGTTTAATTTGAGGGTGGTGTAAAGTATTTCTTCCTTTTCAAACTGGGGAGCTGATTTGGTGAGAGTTTGAATATTGAGGTGGTGTTTGTACAACAGTGCCACACCTCCTCCTTTTTTGGATAGTCTGTCCTTATGGAGGATGTTGTATCCAGGTGGGAGTATTTCCTCACTTTTGATGTGAGGTTTGAGCCACGATTCGGTTAGGATAAGGATGTCAGGGGAGTAGAGGCTTATGTAGGCATGGAGGTCTTAGATTTTATTACAGATGCTTCTGATGTTAAAAGACATAATGAGGAGGTCATTTGGTTTTTTGTTGCTTGTGCTTTAGGTGATGGGGGAGTTGGTTGGAAGGGGGTTTGTGGAGATGTTGGTGATTGTGGGGCCAGGGTCGGGGTGCACATCTCCACTGACAGCAAGTTTAGAGAGGATGTTGAGAATATGTTTTATATATGCAGTAAAAAAATGTTGTATTTTATGGATATTTTGTGTTCAAATGTGGTGGGGGTTTGGTAACTGAGCAGTTGTACTGTGAGGAGGTAGTTTGTGGTTGGGGTAATGAAATTATGTAGTGTGTGATTGAGGGGGGTTGATGTGAGAGTGCAGTGGAAATGGTTGGGGGTTATGACTGTAGCTGTTTGGTAGGATGTAATGTAGGCTACAATAGTACAGGTGAGGATTACTTACAACAGTATTATCTAGTGGCAATGCTGCTTTGAGTTAGGATGTGAGATTAAGCAGGTAGGTTGGGTAGGTGGGTAATAACCAAGTAATTAAATACACAAATTACAGTGCAACCAAAAATTGCAATATTAATACCATATTACATCAAAAAGCACATAAATAATTTCTATCAGCCAATAGACTTTGCAATATAGTGAAAGATCAATATATTGGTTCCAGGTAATCACCACCTATATGTCCCCCCATTTATATTTTATATAAACAAAATTAAATAAAGAGGAGTATCTGCTAATCAAGAATATGATAGGACACCTAATGTAAAGGGACACCTGTTGTATTCAATGTGTGATGATAGATTGAAAAATTAGGTCTAGGCATACAAATTAGCAAACAACCTTCCCAAACAGTAGAATATATGCACTTTTCTGTGAATCAGAAGATCAAAATATATTGTGTCAGCTTTTAGATATATTCTATCTCAACACATAATGAACTCAAAGTATGGTATTCAGTGGTAACCTGGATTAAGCTATAAAAATGTAGCTAACCAGAATATCAAAAATTCAAAGTGGTAAACCCATAAATATGTGTATTTACTAAAGAGATAATATAAGGGGTACAATGACTCAAGGCCATAAGCATATATAGGTGTAAACATATAAATCACAAACATACGACAGCATAAGATTGTAATGGCACAAGTCGACAAAATGAGGCCCCCATATATAATAGCAATGCAGCAAAACAAAAACAATTGAGTGTTATATTTAGATCACACCAGATTGACTAAATCTGCAAATTACTCAAGTGCGTCATACAAAAACTGATAATCCCAACTGGTAGTTATATGAAGTCCATACGCCACAGTCAAGCACTTCCAAAAGCACTTTTCATTCACGATGAAAGAAACTGATCCGTTTAAACCAAGTCCCATATAGCTGGCATCAAACACTGTAGATATCTTGAAAAAAAGTGAGATTTACCCCAAATAGTAAAGATAGTCAGTCTTAACAGCTTACACCCCCGTAGAGTGGAAAAAAGCAGTTCCGTTCGAACCTAGTCTCAGATAGCAGCATAAAACACTGTTAATACCTTGAGGAAAATCAAAAAATTTTACACACAAGTCCCAAAGAATAGTGATATTCAGTTCCAACAGCTTACCTCCGGAGAGCGACATACAACAATCAGAACCCACTGGATACAGTTTCAAACTTAAAAAACTCACAACAGTCCCACTCAATGCTGGCAAAACGAAATAGATAAATCTGAGGCTTGTAGTCTAATCATTCCCAAAATGTACCTTCACTCACTCGCAATAGCGTGCGACATGAATAAACTGAGTTTCAAGGGCACCACTTAGTAACTCACGAACCCTTGCTGCCTTCTGTTAATTGTGTTCTCCTGTTTAACTCTCTTATAAATTCCAGCATCAACTTCCAAGCCTGGAATGGAGGTTGTTGTTCTCGCTGGCCTTTTCTGTTGTGTGGTTCTGAATACTGGCCATTTGGCCCATTCCTTCAATCTTTGATAGTGGTACTTTTTATCTGATTAGAATCTAGCTGATAAGATTGAAGACCAGCTCATCGTGATTTTTGTTTATGAGGTGAAACGAAGTGCTTGGACTGCTTTGAATCCCACAATTCTACTTTGCCATGGTTCTGTTGTGAACTACCATATCATTTGGATATCATTTTATTATATTTGAAAAATAAACATGGAAATAAAATACATTGACTGTTTAAACATGCATGTCCCAGATTTAAGTCAGTCCAAAAAGTTTTTTTCTTCTTTATATTAGTTCGTATGGGTAAAATTTAAGTAAGATGAGATCAAAGGAAAAATATGGGTTTTTTTGGTTATTTTTTTGCCCCTAGTGCTGCCAACTATTTGACCCTCTCTGTTAACTGGCCCATTCATTCTTCATCAGTGAGGTATGAGCCAGCCCACAGGAGCCATCAATAATGTAGCCAGCAAGGTGGTAAAGATTTTTCTGTTGACCTAATGCTCCATGCTTGCTTGCCTGAATCCACAAGGTGGCCATGAGATGGGTCATTGTGATGCAAACCACACCTCCATGATAATAAATAATGAAATAATGAAAAACAAAGCAAAAAAGCAAATAAGCAAAAAATTATTACAAAATTGAAACCCAATGACTCTCAATAAACCTTAGAATTCAGTCACCAGAAATGTAAATCAAACTGCAGGATAGTAGTCCATTATTCAAGAAAAATGCTAGCTTAATAACTAAACTTTTTGGATCTAACTAAAGAAATACCATCCAGAATCTACTTTAAGATATAATAGCAAGGTCAAAGCAAGCTTACTGTTTTCTTGGTGAGCTCTTTTCTTGGTGTCAGCTGACTGCTCAGTACTTGACAAACTGCACAGCTTCTCAGTTTGAGCTGTCTTCAGCAGTCTTAACTGTTTAATTAAAAAACAAATAACAGTCAGCTGTAAAAAAGATTATTGTTTCTGTCAAGTCAGCTGTTTAAATCATCTCCTAGCAACAAGGAACTTTCCACTGACATCACTCACTACTCAGCTGATTCTCCACAGTTTGTACTTTAGAACTCCCTTCTCAAACATGCCCAGTTAGAACTGTATCAAAGCAGTGACAGATTCTTTAAGTACACCACTTAAAGACTCAATAAATCTTATTTACATTTTCACAAATAGGCATGCTGGCAAACAATGCAAGTTAATCTAAGAATATGCACAAATCTCCTGCCAGACATAGATGACAGTGTTTTCAGTTTCTTCACAGACAGTCAGCAGGTTTTCTGACCTACCTTAGATACTTGAAAGTATTGTGTCACAGTTACTGCATACAGTGTGTGCATGTTTGTTGCATTATTTGATCTTCATGTTCATGTCTTCATGTTTTAACGGACGGCAGGACGACGATCCTGCATTCCCCCTTTGAAGTGTTTTTGTTCAGTAGTGCTGACATTCACTGTCTGAACTATGGTTATCATGGTAGACATTACCTCTGCTCATAGGATTTTTGAACTTTATGCCCCTATTGTAGGGAACAGTTTGATCTTTCTTCCTTGAGACTAACTCACAATTCCTCCCAAAAGTCATTTCAGAACTGCTCCTAAATGTCTGCTTATCTTTCTTGCGGGTCAACTTACTCAGCTGAGTGATTCCCTAAATTGCCTGGGTGTGTAAATGCCGTATCAGAGGCATTTCCATGGGAGACTACATGGCTAATTAGCCAGGGGAAATCCTGGGAAATGCCTTATTGTTTCTGAATATGGACCATAGTGTAGACAGTGGACATTACAAGTAGTAGTTGACCTTATTTTGCACATCATACACTTAATGCATGATGATAGTGAATGGTTATCCAGTGCAGAAAAGTTATAGTGTTATAATGAGACAACAGTCATATACATTTGGAACATGAATGTTGGAAGCTGTAATGGTCATACAGAGAAGAACATGTTAAGATAACATATGTTCATGCAAAGCACGACAAGTGGGGTCTACTTTATTTATGTGAAAGCGTAAAACCACAAATACATATGGATCGAACCATATGCATAGAAAAAGCAAGCCACCGAAAACTGTTAACAGAAATCTCCGTAGGTGGAGATTTCCATTTACTTCAATGTAGTGTGATCTCGGAGTTGGTATATTTAAGTAGCGTGGGGTGTGAGGGTGCAGGGGGGCTTGCCCCCCTGCCTACATCTTTTTTTTTTCTGTGTATTTTTTTTCTTTATTACCTTTCGAACGTTTAAGAGTTCGATGCATATATGTCGATCTTTATGCATTTGAACTTTTGAACGTTTAATTTAATAAAGTAGATCCAGACAAGCGACCACAGGGACCATAGGCTATCCATATATATCTTTAAGTAGATGCAGTAAAAGTAGTTAATAATGCCCACCTCCCAAGTAGAGCAGGGCCGTACATGATGATCCTGGTGTAAATTTCTGGCTACCTCTCTAGTCTTGTAGAGTAAATTTAAAGGTACCCAGAGTAGCACTTTGACTTTTATGGTAACTTATTGCAAGGTCTGGGAGTACACTGAAATAGAAACCTATTCATCCAGCAAGCCTTGTTTATTTGATGGTGTAGATTTAGTTCTCTAGCACTAGTGTTTGTATAGCTACTTGGTTTGCAAAGAAATGGTTCAAATGGATTGGGACTTTCACAGCTGAAAAAGCTAGACAGTCACTTAGGAGCAGCTAGTAGCCTGCTGAATATAAGAGGAGTCAAGCTAATTTATATTGATAGTTGAAGACTGCTGAAAATAAACAGAAACAAGTTAATCCATTGTGAAAGTTGAAAGATTGAATTACTTTTGAGGGTTTTTTTTGGTTAGAAATCTTTGGGGCTTTTGCAGTTGAGTGATATGTTAGTATTTGTACATTCCAAATGGGGTATTGTATTCAGTGATGGATCTGGTAAGTGGAGAGCACAGTGGTAGAATAACATTTTTGGATCTTGAAGATATTATAGGTTCATAGGTTTATACTAGGCTATCTGCCCAAGGGCATTTATAAGCCTAGCCCAGAGTTTTGTGGCTTTCGACACCCCTTTAGTTTGAAGGATACTATGCCCATTATTTTGCTGTGCCTCTGTCAAGCAGTGACACTGAGATAATCCCTGGGGTATATCTGCGATCTCCCATCCATTGGTCAAGATTTCTCTTGAACAAAGCCAGCGAGGTGCTCTGCCTCACATGTACCAGGAATTTGTTCCACAGCATAGGGAGTCTCTGGGTGATGAATCTGTCCCTCCAGCACGTCCTATTTATAACCGTGTCAAGATTTAAGTCTCCCGCTCTTGTAGTTCTGAGGGATCTAGATTTTTTGAGGTGAAGCATGTTCATCAAATCCGGGTTGGACATGGCCCTGTATGTCAGGCACAGGTCACCTCTGAGCAGGCGGTAAGCGACTGAATAGAGCTGGAGTTCCTTCAGTCGGGCAGCATAAGACATATTTTTGAGACCCTTTATCCTTTTGGTGAGGAACTTTTGGGGCCTTTCCAGTTGCTGCAGGTGTCTGGTCAGGTACATTCCAAATGGGGCATTGTACTCAATCATTGGTCTGATGAGTGATGAGTACAGGGGGACGATGACCTCCCTTGATCTAGATGTGAATCCCTTCATGATCAGGTGGGCAATGTAGAAGGTCTTCCTAACTACTTTGGCAACGTGCGTGTCAAACGAGAGGTTACTGTCAACTTGGGTTCCCAGATCCCTGATAACCTCTTCTGTGCTTAGTGGATTGCCACCTATATGGTAGCTATGGGTAACCTTGTTTTTCCCCGAAGGGTATGACTATACATTTTTTGGCGTTTAACTTTAGGCCATGGCTCTGGCACCAGTTATCCGTTTCTATGAGACCCTTCTGAAGGATATCTGTGTCAGATGTGTTCTCAACTATGGCGCCCAGTTTGCAGTCATCTGCAAACTTTGTCAGCCATAACCCTCCTGTGTTTGCTTGTACTTCTGAAAAGTAGATGCCGAACAGTAGTGGGCCCAGGACTGAGCCCTGCGGGACACCACTTGTGACAGGTTTTGAGTCTGACATGGCGCCCGCAACTCTTACCCTGTGGGTTCTGTCACTTATATCAAAAGTGCCAAAGTACTGCAAGCAGACAATCCAAAAGGAAAAACCACTTTAATGACAAAACACAGCAGAGCTTTCGGACATAATCCTTCTTCAATACTACAAACTTATAAAATTTCTTTTATCTTATATACAGGCCCAAAGTAGTCATGTCGTTAGCAGCCCAAAAATCACATGACCATAAGTATCACTGAATAAGGCAAAGTTAAAACAACACAGATAGCAATGATTCTATAGTACATAACAAAAATAATTTAAATAATTTAAAATTCAGCTTGCTAATATGATTAATAATCAAAGTTACACATAAAATTCATATTATAAAATTCATATTGTAAAAACAATATACATAATTATAAATTCAATCTACTGAGCTTAACCAAAATTGGTTTAAGGCTCAGCATACTGTTCAAGCCAGGAGAACGGTCACCAGCAAACCTTAAAATCCACTCATATTCTTTAATTTCTAAGAAGTTATTTATATCACCACCTCTTGGGAGGGGAAAACAATGTCAATAACCCTGAATTTAAAAACATGATCTTGTCCACAATCTAACATGTGCTTATATAAAGCATTTGTTTCAACACATCTTCTAATTTCAGACTTATGCTCTGTAATCCTCTCTTTCAACCTACGAAAGTGGTTTTGCCTACATAAAAAGATTTGCATAACACACAGCTAGCCAAATACACTATATGTGTTGTGTGACAAGTAGCTGAGACATAAAATTTAAAAGTTTTCCCTGTTACTGCATGAACAAAAAGGTCACTCCCTGTGTCAAAAATATCTCCACAGCATGAACAATTGTGGCATTTATATGTACCATACTTAGAGGAAAGCGTTTCTTTAATGTTGGTAGAAAAATTCTTATAACATAAGGAATTTTTTAAAGTTCTCATGTTCCTATAGGCAAATAAAGGTCTATCACCCAATAAGGCCTTTAGTTCATTTGAAGCCATTAGTATCAACCAGTTCTTAAATATTATTTGCTTTATGGATGGTGTTGTAAGACTATATGCAGTTACATATCTAATCACGTCCATACGCACATTCGTACTATTCATAGGTAAGGCATCTGACTCCAGTGGGTCAGATAGGAAGGTAGGAGCAAACTTAGTCTTCCTCTCCTGCATCACCTTATCTTTCTCCACAGAGAGTAGGATATTATCATATCCACTGGCAGAAAAATCCGCTAACATATCCTTTAATTGTAACACAGCCAAGATGGGCCGAAAATAATTAAAGGTACGTTGAATTTATCAACGTTCCAGCTACAAGAAGTCCATATATCAGTACTTTCAAAGGGGCTTAACTTTATTCCTTCAGGTGGAAATGACCTGGTGTCTGCACTAACTGACTTGAAAAAATTCACCAGAATGTTAAACTTAAAGTTGTTGTTTGGTCAATCATCTATAGTAGAAAGAGGCTTTAAGCGCCTCAGTACTTTTATACCTATTGCTGTACCAATAGTGAAGGCTTTTCATGATTTGTGTGAAGTACAAATTAGGCAATTGTATGAGAGTAGTAATAAGAGTAAAAGGAATGAGTACAACTTGACACTGGATGAGTTTAAAGCATTTAAAGATCTGTGCTCCTGTAAAGAAATAATAATTAAACAAGCTGATAAGGGAGGGGTAGTGGTGCTCATGGAACGTGACAAATACTTAGATACTATGTCCTGTTTGCTGGAGGATACTACTGCTTTTAAACGCATCACTGGCATGGATGTAAAAAAAATGTATATCGTATGTTAATATGGTCATCTATGACTTACAGCTGCAGGGTCAGATAGATCTTGATTTATTTAATTATTTAACAGTTCCTTGTCCTGTGACACCATGCCTATATGGAATACCTAAGATCCATAAGTCAATCATGGATCCACCTATGAGACCCATCGTCTCAGGAGCAGGTTGGGTGACCGAACCCCTGTCAGTTTATTTACATGGTCAATTACAACCTTTTTTGAATAATTGTGATTCAGTTTTACGTGACACATTTGATTTTTTACAGAAGTTACAAGTAAGCTATGACACTGAGAAGGAACAAATGATTAATAATGAGTATTATTTGGTAACTTTGGACATTGTCTCTCTTTTCACGGTCATACCGAATGATGATGGGATTGACCTTTTGAGAGATTTTTTGACTTCATGTCCAAACCCTGATTATGGCAAAATAGAAACGTGGTGTAGCCTTCTAGATGTGGTTTTAAAGAATAATGTTTTCCTCTTTAATGAACTTACGTACCTTCAGCTCACTGGTGTGGCTATGGGTACTTCCATAGCCAACACCTATGCTAACCTAGTGCTCTACCAGTGGGAAAGTAAGCATATTTTGAGTGAACTAAACCCTTATAGACAACATATTAGATTTTTCCAACATTTTGTAGACGATTGTTTCCTACTTTGGAAGGGCAGCTTGGATATATTGAATATGTTTTTGGACTATTTGAATAGAGCTTCTTCCTTTCTAAAGTTTAAAATGAGCTGTTCCAAGACTGAAATTGTGTTTTGGATGTAGAAGTTATATTTAAGGATGGACATATGAATACTAAGTCACATAGAAAGGATGTGTGTGCTGGTAGATACACCCACTTTCATAGCATGCATGCACCACACATCTTTAAAGGTATTGTGAGGTCCCAGTTAGGAAGGTTGAGTAGGCTTAACACTGATGACTGCTGTTTTGAGTTACAATTAAAGGATATGTTAGCGGATTTTTCTGCCAGTGGATATGATAATATCCTACTCTCTGTGGAGAAAGATAAGGTGATGCAGGAGAGGAAGACTAAGCTTGCTCCTACCTTCCTATCTGACCCACTGGAGTCAGATGCCTTACCTATGAATAGTACGAATGTGCGTATGGACGTGATTAGATATGTAACTGCATATAGTCTTACAACACCATCCATAAAGCAAATAATATTTAAGAACTGGTTGATACTAATGGCTTCAAATGAACTAAAGGCCTTATTGGGTGATAGACCTTTATTTGCCTTATGTTATAAGGATTTTTCTACCAACATTGTGAAAACGCTTTCCTCTAAGTATGGTACATGTAAATGCCACAATTGTTCATGCTGTGGAGATATTTTTGACACAGGGAGTGACCTTTTTGTTCATCCAGTAACAGGGAAAACTTTTAAATTTTATGTCTCAGCTACTTGTCACACAACACATATAGTGTATTTGGCTACCTGTGTGTTATGCAAATCTTTTTATGTAGGCAAAACCACTCGTAGGTTGAAAGAGAGGATTACAGAGCATAAGTCTGAAATTAGAAGATGTGTTGAAACAAATGCTTTATATAAGCACATGTTAGATTGTGGACAAGATCATGTTTTTAAATTCAGGGTTATTGATATTGTTTTCCTCCCAAGAGGTGGTGATATAAATAACTTCTTAGAAATTAAAGAATATGAGTGGATTTTAAGGTTTGCTGGTGACCGTTCTCCTGGCTTGAACAGTATGCTGAGCCTTAAACCAATTTTGGTTAAGCTCAGTAGATTGAATTTATAATTATGTATATTGTTTTTACAATAAGAATTTTATAATATGAATTTTATGTGTAACTTTGATTATTAATCATATTAGCAAGCTGAATTTTAAATTATTTAAATTATTTTTGTTATGTACTATAGAATCATTGCTATCTGTGTTGTTTTAACTTTGCCTTATTCAGTGATACTTATGGTCATGTGATTTTTGGGCTGCTAACCACATGACTACTCTGGTTCTGTCACTTAGCCAGTTTGCAACCCATCTTGTGACGTATGGGTTTACATTTAAGCTGATAAGTTTTTCAATGATACCTGAGTGGGGTATTGTGTCGAAAGCCTTTGCCAGGTCGAGGTAGGCTGTGTGGACTGCCTTTCCCTCATCAATGGCCTTGGTGACTGTTTAGAAAAAGTCAACCAGGTTTAAAAGGCATGATCTGCCTTTGACAAAGCCAAACTGGGTTGGATCCAAAGTCTGCAAGTCCCCTATGTCTTTATTTATGAGTTCCATTATGATCCTGTCCATAGCTTTGCAGATCAGGCTTGTCAAGCTGATGGGACGGTAATTTCCAGGGTCAGTGGAGGCACCGCCTTTGTGAAGTGGGACCACAGTTGCCGTACGCCACTCCTTGGCAATGCACTCTGAGGTGAGACTAAGATTAAACAGTTGTCTTAGCTGCGGGTGTAATTCCTCATTGAGTTTGTGGAGCACACAACCGGGGACACCATCTGGTCCCATGGATGCTGTGTTTTTTGCCTTGGAGAGAGCAGTTCTCACCTGAGCATTTGAGATGTTTGGAGGGCTACCATCCTCTGGTATAGATATCTCTCCTTTTGGTGGGGGGGGGGGAGTTTGCACTGAACCTGTCAGCCAGTATGTTGGCAATGTCTGTAGGTTCACTGATTTTTACATCATTTTGGACTAATTCTGAGCATATCTGGGAGTTTCCTCCCAGGTTTCTAACATAGCTAAAGAAGGCCTTATGATTGTCTTTTGAGTCCTTAGCGACTTTTCTCTCAAAATTTGCCTTGGATCATTTTATGAGAGATCTTAGCTTTTTACTTATAATGATCAAAGGTGTCTTCCCTTTTAAGGATTTTGCTCTATCTTGTAGTAGCTTCCTCCTTTTGTTGTAGAGCTTGTTTATGGCTGGGGTCCACCAGACTGGACGCTTGCCTTTGGTACAAGGAGTCTTTGTTTTGTTTGGGATTGCCCGATCCATGCAGTCCTGTAGGTGCTGGTAGAAGGCATTTGTAAGTGATTTAGCGTCTTGAGTAATGGTTTCCCAGGCTCAGGGGCCTTAAAGGAGACCACGCTAGTCTTTAGAAGTGTGAAGTCGGCTTTTGAGAAGTTCTTCACTGTGGTCTTTTTTATCTCAGGTGGGGGCGGGATGTGGACTTCCAGTGAGATGAGTTTATGATCTGATCTCACCAGTGAGGGGTATACTTCTGGTGTTGAACATTGTGACCCCATGTTGGTGATGATGAGATCTAGTATGTTTTCTCCTCTTTTGAAAGTTAACTGGGCCACATAAAAGGATTTCTTGACAGTGGAAAAATGATTAAATGAGGGAGACTTGGCAACCTAAGTGCCCAAGTCTCTTACAATGATGTTTGTCTGAAGAGGAATCAGCCTTTTTGCTGAATACTGCAACACTGCTCTTACTTGCATTTAGCTTGAAACCATTTCCAATATACCAGGTATGTGCTTACTTCAGCCCTTGCTGGAGCTGTTTATCAGTGAGCAAGTGGATAATAGTGCCCAGCTTGTAGTGTTCAGCAAACGTTATCAACCACACATCATGGATATTGGCTTTGATTTCTGCAAAATAAATGCTAAACTGCTGAGACTTCAGCTTTGGTCCCTGTGGTAGTCCATTAATTAAATTTTTACAGTCAGCGAGGGGTACCAGCAACTTTCTCAACTTGTGATCTGTCAGATAAACAGTTTGCAGTCCAACAGACTAGGGAACTAGGGAGTTATGCATTGTTTGCATATTGTTTCAATAATACCAGAAATGGTGATATTGTCAGATACTTTGCCTGGTCAAGATAAGCAGCATGCAGTGGGTGGCCACTGTCCATAGCCTCTATGTCCTTTTCAAATAAATGTTCTAATTACAGGACACAGAATCTGTCCTTCATAAAACTGAACTGATTGAAGTCTACATCAGTTAAATTGCCAATGTCTGTATAAATACCTACTGCTGTAATGTGATTCAGTAGCTGGCACAAAAATAACTCTACCAGGTTGCAGGGAAAAGACTATAAAAAAAACAAATCACAGTCATCATTCACAAGGGATGTGAGCAACCTGCTCACCACCGACCCACAGGGCATCAAATGTAAATGGAAGGAGTAGTTCCAACACCTTCTGAATGCAGAAATTCCAACAGAAGCTTTACTGTCCCATATATAGCCTATGATGAAAGACAAAGATTGTCTCTCCATAGAAGAAGTAACAACAGTACTAATGGAAATGAAGTCAGAGAAAGCAACAGGTTCAGATGAAGACAGCAAATATTATCAAGATGGTACAGAAACATAGGTAGTAAAGGCACAGTAGCTGAGCAAGCTAGAGATGAAAGCAATGAAGTATCTGAGATGAGTGGTAGGATGTGCACTATGGGCAGATGAAGGAATAGACAATAGAGCAGAAACAAAAGTAGCTCCAATTTCAGAGAAGATCAACAAGAACAGATTACATGATTTGGACAGATGTGCAGGAAAGCAGAAGACTATTTGGTGAAGAAGAAGATGTGAAAGATACAGGAAGAAGACAAGAGGAAACAAGAACATCTAGCAAAGAGATGACTGGATTGTGTGGTAGAAGATTAGAGACAGCCGGGCATGATTGTCAAAAAAGGTAAAAGAGTGACATTGAATCAAGAAAGGTGGTGGCAGTTGTGAAGACACCTTGACCCCATTTAGAAAATGGGGAAAAGGGGTTTGATCATAATATTTGCATAAAATGATTTCTGCAATGGTCTGTTCCATAGCTTTGCATATAAAGCTGATGAGGCTGATAAACCTGTAATTACTGCATCTGTAGAGGAGTCACAATGACTGTTCTCCAGGCATCAGGCATAAACCCTGTGGAGAGGCTAAGGTTGAACAGTTTAAATATAGACACTGATAGTTCATAGTTGGAAATGTAGCCTGGAATGTTATCTGTCCAGTAGGAGGTCTATTCATAAAAAAGAACTATTAGGGCAGCAATGTGAAGCAGAGTTCCTCCCCAACCCAATTCAAGTGTAACTTGGAAAGTTGGATGGGGAGCAGGAAATGTATCCCTGATAGCATGTAAATAGTTAATTCCCCAGGCCCCTGCTTGTAAATGTTCATCTTCCAAGTCCCTGCTTGCAGTTATCAAGGGTACCAGAACTTGTCAGTGATTTCAGTTGCATGGCTAGGCTTAGAAAGGCCTGGTGGTTAACCTAGTACACACCTGTGAACCTATGAAAAACAGCTGTAGCCAGTATTCAGAAGCTTTGGAGTAAGAGGTGTAAACCATCTGTGGTAAAACTGGAAATCTTATGTACCATCTCATCCTAGGCTGGCACATAATTTATCTCCTTATAGTGGCACCAACAACATAGCCAGTTATTAGAGCCAGTTGACAAGATACTATTCGAGGCCAGAGCCTTTCCTGCTTCTGAAACACAGTAAGTTCTACTAAGTTTTGTTGCATGGCCCTGTAGGTGGAGCATCTCAGGTCATTCACTAACACGTGAGTTAACTATGTTGCAGTCATAGTTTTCTGGTTTATGTAACTTAGGGCCCTAGTGATATTATGGATGCAAGCAGTGGACAAGCATCTTACAGTCACTTTATGCTTGTCTTGTCTGGTGAGTGTGGAGTCTGTATGCCTAACTGTAGTCATCTTGGCTAAAGTACTTTTCTTTGAGGAAGCAGACTTTGTGACCCTAATGGCCGACCTGCTTTCCTGGTGACTCTTGGGTGAGCTATGTGTACTTCCAGTATGTGTGAGTGCATGGGGAGTAGGTGTTGCTTCATGTACTGGAGGCTGAAATCTTTTCAAGCATGTTTTAGGGGGTGTTGGCAAATTTTCTTTACAGTCTCAGCATAAGTTGTGGGCTATATGATGTGTGTTTTATGCAGCGAGTAGTGTGTATTGACTGATGTGGTTTATGCAGGTGTGATGCTTTCTGATAGTGGGCAGATTTGAGAGATTTGCCTTCATGTTTCTTGAGTGTTTACGTCTGATATCTTGCATTGTCAGTTTTTAGAAGCAGTGAACAATCAGTTGCTGCACTGCCTTAGACTGGTGACTGATGGAGTGAAAGCAGAGTGCTGCGCCATATTCCAGAGAGTGGAGTGGAGTTCCAGGGGCGGGGCTGGAGTAAGACTACTACAGTAGAGACTGATGATTTATACATGATCTTAGGTTAGATGGTAATAATTTAGCATTATGTAGTGAAAATACAGACTTGGGGCAATATTGTAAAAAACTGAAGACAGTTTCACACAACTATTTTATAGATATAGAACTAAAATTATACAGGTCACTTGCACACTCTGTAGAGTAGTTGCTTGGCACTGAACAATGCAGCTTTAGTGAACTGCTAGTAATATGGAGCTGAATTATAGAGTCAGAGATGCTGGGTGCCGAGCACAGTAGCTAGGATTATTTGCCACAGAGAGATCACTACTCTTTAGGACAGACCTGCTAACTTTACATAGCAAATTTGTAGAGCTAATAGTGTTTGCAGACCTCAGGATATTTGCTTGGACTACAGAGCAGTCATTGTGTACTAGCCACAGCTGATGTAGCTTATCAAAGTACAGCAGTCACTAAGCAGTAACAGTGAATAGGACAGTGTTGCACTCATCATTACACTTTCTATACACTGGCCCTAAACAATTCTGTAAACTAAAGGATGATGCATTAGGCAGTAAACACTAACTGTAACCTGTGATAGCAAAGCAGCTGCTAAACAGTAATACTGACCAGGGCAGCAGTGCACCCATCAGCACAGTTTCTTGACTCTGGTCCTTAAATAATGAAGTCAGCTAAAAGACAATACACTGTACACTAGTAGGATTAAAGCAAAATTTCAGTTTTGCTTGGCTACACATGTACACATAGTAAGAGTAGGGGGGATACAGTGCACTGCAAAATGTGTTAGGTGTCACAGGAATTAAGCAGCATTTGCCACAAATGATGAAAAGTGATGATTTGCCTATTGGCTACTACCTGGCTACTACTAGTGAAAAGTTATTTAAAATGATTGAGTGAATGTCACTGATTGACAGTCTTTTCTTATGTTACTGAAGCTGCCAGCTGCAGCTGTTTGTTAGTGCCCATTCTTAGTGCCTTGTAAAAAACAAAAGCCTGGTTAGTGCACGTAAACTTTGCAGATTATCTTTCTTGCGCAGAACTAAATAACCTGTCCATATAACAGATGACATGTACAATAATGTACAGTTTGCAGGGTTTACTGCCTTCAAGTTTTCTTCTCATACAGCATAAATGGATTGAATGGATAAATGGATCAAAAATAGAACTCCTCCCCTTCTCCAACATTACAAGGAACTTAGAAACCTGTGTAAAAAAACTAGTCATTAAAGACAAAAAAGCATTCTTTAACTCCAACCAAGGTAGCCCACACAATAACCCAAAAGTTTTGGTCTTCAGTTAATAAAATCCACTACCCCAACAAACCTCCAACCCCAACCCCTTCTCCCTAAATACAGCCACAGAGACTGCTGCACTTTTAAACAAGCACTTCATTGAATCAATTCAAAAACTAACACAACAAAGTCCCACTGCCTCTACTCTACCATCACCTCCCACTCCCTCTTCTCCCACTACTTTCTCCTTTCAACCTGTTCCCACTTCATTCATCAAAACACAACTGACTAAACTCAAACCTTGTTTTCTCTCTGTTGATAAATTATCCCCACACTTCCTTAAAATTACTGCCACCACTATTGCTTACCTGTGTCTATCCTTATAAATCACTCCATTACCGAAGCTCTTGTCCCAGACATTTGGAAATCCTTTTTCACAATCCCTCTCCACAAATGAGGTAACTCCACCGATCCCTCCAACTAGTGTCCCATTGCAGTTCTCTCCCCACTTTCCAAAATTCTTGAAAAATATGTCCACACCCAACTACTTAAACACTTGCTGGACAACAGCCTTCTAACTCCCACCCAGTGTGGTTTCAGACCCCCACCACAGCACATCTACTGCACTACTCTCATTCACCCAAGCCATAGCAGAAGCCCTTGATAATAACCACCTGGTTTCCTGTTTATTCCTTGATCTTTCCAAGGTCTTCGATACAGTCTCTCACCCCAAAATGCTATCCAAACTTTCTGATTTCCAGCTATAAATCAGTTCTCTAGTTACTTATCTAACAGAACAGTCTGTATGTTGGCAATCTGTCACCTCTCCATTTCTACCTATCAATACTTGCGTTCTCCATGGCTCCATCTTGGGACCCCTCCTGTTCAATATCTTCACTAACAAACTACACTCTGCCACTAACCTCTCTACACTATTACAATATGTTGATGATTCAACCCTTATCATCACCGCCCACAGCATCCCAAAACTCCTTGCTCGTATCCAAGACACCTTCAGCTCCATTGAAACCTGGCTCACTGATAATCAACTAATATTGAATCCAAAAAAACAAAGCTTCTTCTTTGCCTTTCTAAAACACTGACACATCTTAAACCCTCCTTCTCTTTTACCTCACTTAACAATACTGTCATCACACCTGAACCTAATACTAAATTACTTGGGTAACTATCGATGATGATCTAAAATTTGACATGCATATTAATCAGTGTATATAAAAAGAACCAAAAACTTGGACTTCTGTACTGTAATGATAAACTACTCTCACCCTCCAACAAACCCTCCCTTGCTATGTTTCTCCTCTTACCCTGTCTTCTGTATGCAGCTCCAGTCCTTACTAACCTTCAGTCATCCCTACACTCTAAATTAGAATAAACTTATCACAAAATAGCTAGATTTGCCTCCAATCTACCATAAAGCCCACCATTGCCTTGCTCTTGAGTCTTTACTTTGGCCTGAATTCCAAAAACAATTTCTTCTTCCACAACTAAATATTTCACACTCTATACTCTGTAACCTCACTTCCTGTCCCTCCCTCTCAAACATTGTATCACTCTATAATCCCCGCTGCCAGCTTTTGCACATCTGACAAACATCTTCTAGACATCTACAAACCCACTAAAAATATAGGCAAATCCCACAAATTCTCTGTAGCTCATACCTGGAATACCCTTCCCTTTAATATAAGAAGTATTCCCCATAAAGTCCAATTCAAACTCAAGCTTAAAAACTAATGCTTTGTAATAATCCTGTAACATTGCTGTTTAATGCTAATTTATAATGAAAATTGTATAATACGTTGGTGCTTTTCTCCCTGGGCCTCCACTGAAAAAGGGCTCTTCAGCTCAGTCGGACAAACCCAGTCAACAAATGTTAAATAAAAATAAATAAATACCTGTCCTTGTCAAACTCCTACCTGACATCCTACTGCTGTCTTCATAATCTTACCTCCTTACTCTAAGTATATATCTTAATTTTCTGTTTGTCTCTCGAATACATCTATTACTATTTAACTAATCCTTTCTTGTAAATACTGATGCATATTGGAGTCTACTGTCATCTATATATATTTTTGCATTTTTATTGCTGCTTTGTATTAAAACTTTGCAACTTGTACACAACAGCTGTGTAAAATAGTGGTTCTTAATTTCATTGCATAACTACTTGATACCTTTGTACATATATCTTGTTTGAAATATTGTTACTTGTATCTGGAGCTTTTCTCCTCAGGTCTCCACTGAAAATGGGCCCCTGGCTCAGTTGGACTAAACCAGTTAGCAAATGACAATCAATCAATCAATCAATCAATAAATGATCTCCAGTGTACAGATCTAAGCAGATCTCCCAAGAAAGCAGTCTTTTGGGAATTCTCAAAGTCATTACTTTGATATTTTCTGATGTCATTTAGGGAGCCTTTCCTGTTTGAGAATGTTTCTGTGTGAGCATGCAGTCTTTTGATGATGTCATGCAGTCTGTTAACTCATTCACTCCAATGGAGCTCAGGAAGTTTGCACTGTAACTTCCAATGGGCAGACCCTAAACCTTTTAACAAAATCAAATTATGTCTTCACATTTTAAACAAACGTTCATATCTCTGGAACCATATTGGTTATGAAAGAAGTACAAATGGCAAACTCTTCAGCGCAAACTATTTTTATAGTGGTAGTATTCATTAGGTTCTAGGTCTTAAACCAAATTTTATAATTCACAGTAAACACAATAATTATTACATTCGTAATATTTTGTAAACAACGTACAATATCTCAGCAACCACTCAAGTTACACACATACTGTCAGCATTTTATTCATGTAACTGAAAGCATTCATATTAGACTAAGGAGTTCTGTCTGTGTTACCTGGTTGTTGAGATATTTAAAAAAATGTGAACATTATATCTATATAAATTAGTATCATAAAAACAACAGTTAATATCTAATGTTAAGTTGTCAATCTCGCCTTCATTCTTGCTTGATGGGTTCGGAGCCGATCCTCGGCTCCGACTTGCTAAGCTCGAGAGTCACTTTTACCAGCTCGAGGCAGCCCCATATCCCATGATGCAAGGCGGTAAGTACCCAGATCTCGTTTGCCGCTTCGCTGATGAGGTCCTCCTTTTACCAGCTCCTGGTAAGTGATTGTTATATTACTACTTTTGCCCCTTTCTTTAAAAAAAAACTTTAGATAGTTAGTTTTAATACAGTTTTAGTCCCCTTCTGACAAGAATTTTCCCTGTCTCCTTAAAATTTCTAGTCAGACTTTCTCCCATCCCATCCCCCCGTGTGTCTGTTATTGATAGTTTTATATAATCTAATTTCCTAGACTAGTGTTGTGTGGTGTGATTACCTATGTCTAAGGAAAGGGTCTCAGGCTTTAAGAAGTGTGACTCGTGCTGTCAGAAGATGTCTCTGACAGACGGTCACACTTCTTGCCTTTACTGCCTGGGGCCTCTTCACCTGCAGGACTCCTGTGCTATATGTCACTCTTTCAGCCAGAGAGTCCTGCAGGAAAGAAGAAATAAGTTAATTTTGAGGGGCCTTCTTAAGCCGGAGGGCTCTCCAGCTAAGTCGGCTCCATCTAAGACTTCAAAGTCTTCCAAGGCCCAGGCTTCTGTGTCTAAGCCTGTGGTTTCAGCTCCGACTCTTTCAGAGTCGAGATGCTGGAGCTGACTCTGGTTTACATTACCTCTTCGGCATAGCCCGCATGTGTCGATTCTTCCGACCACTCGACTGTCGTGTCGCCGACGGGTTCCGACCACCATGTGGCTCAGGCATCGTGTCGTCGCCGCCCGCCGGCGACACCGCACGCTTTTGTGGCTGTATTGGCTCCGGCTGGCCGATGCATCGAAAGCGTCCTGGGTGCCCCTGCTGGCGTTGCGGCGACAGTTTCTGTTCGTTCATCGGCTCCGATGGCTTCTTGAGGAAGGGGGCTCCCCTCCTTGAGCCTAGAATTCTGCTCTCAGCCCAGCCTCCTCCCTCTCAGGAGCCATCTGAGCCATCATCCAGACTTTCTGACCATGATTTAGACATGATTTAGAGAGAGATACTAAAATCACAGGCACTGGCCATCAGCTACATAGTCCGCTCCCAGCAGTTACGACTATTAGTCCACACCCCACACAGTATCCTCACCCCACCTCCACCCCAGTCCCTGGAGTGGAGAGTTGGAGTCTTCGAATAGTTTCTGCCACGGCTGAGGGACAGATACCCCTTCTGCTCCTTCAGCCTCTACTCTGATCTCCTCGAGACCTTCCTTAGAGGGATTCGTGGCCGGGCTTCCATGGTCTCTGGTGAGTGGCATCGACCCTTGTCCCACCCCACTCTTCCTTGGAGCCTCGGCCTTGGTGAGCTCGGCCCGACATCTGCCTCGGAGGTGATGAAGAGTGTGCTGGCCACTGACTCAGCCAGCAGTCTGTTCCCTTAGCTCTCCTCCCTCTATGGTGCCTGTTGACATCTCTGCCACTTCTCTTGCTCCCGGACCCAGAGATCCTCCGCCTCAGGTTTCCCCACTGAAGAACTCTTCCGAGGATTCTCCTGATGTGTCAGGAGATCCTCCAGAAGAGTGTAAGAGGAAACACGTGACTCCCCCATCACTTCAGATACTGACTTAGATGAGTCAGAGGGATCCCCAAGATCCTCTGAGATGTCTCTTTCAGACATCCTAGAACTCCTTAAACAGAGGGGAAACTGGCCCACCAATAATCCCTCTGAGGATGAGTCAGTATACCTGGAAGCTGCTGATCTCGCCCTCCACCTCCTGGGTGTCTCCGCCTTTGACCCCCTTATGCAGGTTATTGCTCGGCTGCTCCTGACTCTGTAGAGCCAGTCCCTAGGAGGCCTTCTAAATTTATTACCCCCATCGGACAAGCAATTCCTCACAAAAGGTGTCCCGCTGATGCTATGGTGGTGGCGGCTGGTGGCCACCAAGAAGGAACTTGCAGATCCTTCCGTACCTGTCCATCCTCCTAATAAGGAATCTAGGACCATGGATGGATATGGTAAGCGGGTGTTTTCTTCAGCGACCTTTGCTATGCGCTCGCTGAACTATCACTTCACCAGACCAGACTCCAGAGGGATATCCTTAAGGAGCTAGGTGAAGTTGTGCAGGATCCTACAGCTGCCGGGCTCAGGAAAAAATTGCTTCGCAGCTAGAAACCCTTAACTCCATTGCTAACTCCTCCATGCTGATATCATATGCTGCTGATGGAGAGTAGGGCCGCAGGTACAGGTGTGGCTCTTAGACGCCAAGCTATGTAATTTTGCAGATCCCTTTAAGGTGTCCTTCACAAACTCTCCCTTTGATGGGTCAGCCTTGTTTGGCCTCAAGTGAAGGAAACGCTGACCAGGTGTGAGCAGGGACGCAAAACTCTTTCTGCCAGAGGTGTCCGCTTTTCCACCCCTTCTAGACCTTACCCCAAAGGACAGGTGGCAAAATGTGGTTCCAAGAAATCCCAAGGAGTCACGCCGATTCACGGGTCAGTTTACCTAGAGGCAGAGGGGTAACAACAACAGACGCCGCTCTAGAGGCAGAGGGGGACAAAAAACCAGGGAAACAGAGAGTCTCTCTGATAAGCCCTTTCAGCATCCCTGAGATGTTGCCCGGCTGTCCCTCCTTGGAGGCAGTCGGGAAGATCGCTGTACCCAGAAGCCTGGCGTTCCCTCACTCAAGACAGATGGGTACAGTCGATCATATCCAAGGGTTACATGATTCCTTTCGAGGAAAGTCCTTTTATCCCTCAAATTCCCTTCCAGATGGAAATTGCAGAGTTAGAAGTCTTAAAACTACTGCAAAAGAGCCATTCAGCCAGTTACAACAGACCATTCAGAGCCCGGAATACTCAAGGTTCTTTTGGTCCCCAAAAGACGGAGACTGGAGACCATTGGATCTCAACTCAAGTCTGTGAGGGAAGATTCAATGGTCACTCTTCAGTCAATTCTGCCCTTCTTTCAGAAGGACTTCAGGATGTGCTCTTTAGATCTTCAGGATGCGTATATCACATAAAATTCACAGACGCCCAGGAGATTTCTCCGCTGGGGTCCAGTCATTTCCAGTTCAGAGCCCTGCCCTGTGGTCTCACTACAGCCCCCAGGGTGTTCACCAAATGCATGGCAGTGGTCACCTCACCTGCCAAGGATTCCAGGTGTTCAGATCTCGATGACTGGCTCCTTCAGCCACCACCAGGCATCATTTTGTTCAAGCCAGGGATTACACAATAAATCTTTGCACTCATTTGGGCATCTCGATCAACTTCGAAAAGTCATCCTTATTGCCCTGCCAGTCTATTACTTTCATAGGCGCAAACTTAAACACTGTGTTCGATGTCAGCTACCCTTACAGATCAAAGAGTTTCAGACATTCAAAGTCATGTCAAGATCATTCTAGCCAACAAGAAAGTACAGGCCAGAATGGTTCTAAAGGTATTAGGCCTCATGGCTGCGGCCATTACTCTTCTTCCCCTGGCTCAGTGGATGTTGTTCACTCAGTGGTCTTACCAACAACTTTCCAATGCGCCACCAAATTTTGGTGACACAGATTTGCAAAATCATCTTGCTTGGTGGATCACATCTTCCCAGATTCACCAAGGCAGACACTTGTACCCCCATCCCCGTAGCCACTGTCACCATGGATGCCTCCCTGATCGGGTGGGGTGGTCATTATCAGGGCAGGATGGTTCATGGCACCTGCACATAAATGTCCTGGAGATGAGAGCAGTGCTTTTAACGCTGCAAGCCCTCAACGACTTTCTTCCCGTAGGGACAATTGCAGTCCACACAGACAACATGTCTGTAGTTTGGTATATCAACAAACAGGGCGGAACCAAATCCTACCCCTTGTGTCGAAGCGCCAGACTTTGGCAATGGGCGATCTCCTCTCGTCGGTTTCTGGTAGCAACGCACATCCCTGGGATAACCAACATTTTAGCGGACAGATTGAGCAGAGCTATTCTCATGCCTCACGAGTGGTCTCTCAAGCAATCTATAGTGGAAGATTTTTTCTGGAATGGGGTCGCCCATGTTGCGATCTTTTGCTACTCCCCAAAACAGCAAATGCCCAGACTTCTTCTCTCTCTTCCCTCTGCCAGGCCATCCCCCCAGAGACGCTCTGACCCAGGATTGGCCCCAGGGACTTCTTTATGCTTTTCCTCCATTTCCTCTGATCCCTCAAGTTATCCAGAAAGCAACCGTTTTGAGAGCCAAAATGATTCTCATTGCTCCTTATTGGCCTCGACAAATTTGGTTTCCGTTCCTCCATCGCCACCTTTGGTGCAGCCGGTATCTGGACCCAGTGCCAGATCTTCTGATTCACCAATCCGTCAGCTGCACGGTCTATCCCTTCTCTCAACCTCACAGCATGGTTGCTCCACTTCCTTCCTTAGCCAGGCTTCCTTTGATCTCTAACCCCGTTAGAGACATCCTAGTAGCTTCCTTAAAATCCTCTACCAGGAGGATTTATACGAGCAAATGGAAACGTTTTTCTTATTGGGCTAAAGCCAAGAATATTGATCCCTTCACTGCTCCAGTTCAAGCAGTTTTGGATTTCTTAGCGGAGATTTTTCATGCAGGCTCTTCTTCTTCCACAGTTAGAGTTCAATTGGCTGCTATCTCGAACTTTCATGTCGGATTCGCAGATCACAATATTATGTCCCACAGGCTTTGTAGAGCCTTCTTGAAAGGAATTTTCCTCCTGAAGCCTCCAGTCAAGAATCCTCCTCCTCAATGGGATCTAAATTTAGTGCTGACATCCTTGATTCTTCCCCCCTTCGAGCCAGCTGTTTCTTGCTCCCTAAAATTTCTTTCATGGAAAACCTTATTCCTAGTAGCTATTACATCGGCCAGGAGGGTGTCTGAACTTCATGCTCTATCTGTTCGACCCCCCTATTTGGTCTTTCACAAAGATAGAGTATCATTGAGAACTAATCCGACCTTTTTGCCTAAGGTCGCCTCAAAAGACTAATTGAAAAATCAATCCATTGATCTCCCTGTTTTTCCAAACTATTCAAACAGTTCGAACAAAACTACATTATCTTGATGTCCACCGTCAACTCAGATATTATTTGGACAGAACTAAACAATTTAGGAACGATCAACTCTTTGTTTCCTATGCTGATAACAAGAAAGGCCTTCCTGTCTCAAAAGTGACCTTATCTAGATGGCTTTCTTCTGTCATTTCTGAAATTTATCTGATCAGGGGAAAACAGCTGTGCTCAAAACCTAAAGCACATTCAACTAGAAGCTTAGCTACTTCTACAGCCTTTCAAGCTAGACTTCCTTTAGACACTATTTGTGCAGCGGCCACTTGGGCTACTCCTCATACTTTTGTTTCCCATTACAAATTGGACTTGGCCTCCAGGGACAGAGCCAGTTTTGGCTCTACAGTCCTCAAGAGTCTGTTTCATTGAGCCACCCAGGATAGAGGTGCTAGGACGTCCCATCAAGCAAGTATGAAGGCCAGATTGACAACTTAACATTGGGAAGTTATGTACCTACGATGACGCTCCATGTTAGTTGTCTTTCTCGCCTTCTTCCATGTTAGTTGTCTTCTCGCTAACTCTTAAACCCTCCTCCTTCCCCAAGCCTGGACAGACCTTTTTCTACAAGGAATATTATGCTGAAGACCATTCAGAGCTGGTCCTTCTTCCATCCTGCAGGCTTTTCTTTCTTCCTTTGGGAAGTCTTTATGCTTGGTGCTATTGCCCTTTTGTCATCAAACGAGATCTGGGTACTTACCGCCTTGCATCATGGGATATGGGGCTGCCTCGAGCTGGTAAAAGTGACTCTCGAGCTTAGCAGTGGAGCCGAGGGATCGGCTCCGAACCCATCAAGCAAGAAAGAAGGCGAGAGAAGACAACTAACATGGAACGTTATGGTAGGTACATAACTTCTCATTTTCCTGCACTAGACAGAGGTCAAATATTAATGCATTTGAGTTTGCCATTGAGTACGCTTTAAGATTAACTTTTCTAAAACATTGTACATAGCACATTTTTGGAATTATTGATGCAAATATGAACAAGCAATATTTACCACCTAGAGGTGTCAGTAGGAGTTAACTGCAAAAGCACCTGGAAGCATCACTTGGATGTACTGAATTAATAAGCTCCTTTGTGTTCTTGTTTCACAGTGAATTACGTGACAGTTCAGTAAGTTGTTTTTTGCCTCCAATTCGATTTCTTTCTTGCACCTGCATTTCAGGAACTCCTTATCTGTAATCCTTGAAGCTTGCATTAAACATTGAACATTCAGCTTATCCTTATCAGCATTTTTCTCAAGCTGTACCAGAACCTTTATGTTACATTTTACACATGAATGCCATAATTTAGCTGAGAACAGTTTAACACTTAATGCTAGCAAACAGAAATGTATGCATCTAACTGACTAAATTATTCCTACGTATATTATAGCAGCAGAAGTGTATATGCAGCTAACTAGCAAACAAAAGTACACATACATTTATAAATCTCTAAATATACATCTGACAACTAGTGCTGGTGTCACTGCCACTACACACAGTTAGAAATCACTGTATCTGTGCTCTTTCTCTCACCAGGAGCAAAATAGTAGCACTAATCTCAGGTTGGTTCATGAGAAATGGGTTCCACTGTTTCTGCTGATCAGCAGTTCTTTTCTGTATGTTGTTGCTGTTAATGTACACTGCATTTCTTTTTGTAGAGATGTATGAAAATGTCATAATTTTGGGAGTCATGTACAGGTATTGGTACCTGAGGGTTCTGTCCAAGAAATCAGAGCAGTGGATAGTAAAATGAAGAATTAGTAATGTTTCTTTGATGGCCGATAATGTACAGTGTTCTCCCTTAACTCAACTTAGGGACATTTTTGCCATAGATGTATTGTGGATCACTATTCATCTTGTGCATTCAGTGCTGTTGACATACATTTAGTGTTGCTGTGAGAGAGCTCTACACAGCTAGCTGCATTTCTGCCAGAGAGTTTACTGACAGCTTTCAGCTTTGAACACCTACCTAACCCTTTCCACCAGTACTGCAGTACACAAGACAGATACAACTAGCTAGCTAGCTGTATAATTAAGAGTCAGCATTGCACTGTCACTGCTGGTCTATATATTTCAGGTCTGTTGCTAAGATTTCTGCTAGTATCTGCTAACTTTCCAGACAGCAAGTAAGGAACAGTGCTTCTCAGACATACTTTTTTGTTAATGAATGTCTTCCATTTACTAGTTTTCAATTTACAGCAGAATTTACACTGGAAGAGGGTGGCACAGTAGAGCAGTGGATAGCATTGTCACCTTTCAGCAAGAGGTTTCCCTGCTCAGTTTTTGGCTGGGGTGCCTTCTGTGTGGAGTCTACATGTCCCTCCTGTGTTTGAGTGGGTTTCCTCCCACATTCCAAAGACATGTAGTAAACGGATTGGACACTCTAAATTGGACATAGATGTGAGTCGGCAGGCAAGTGTGTGGTGTGAATGAACTACTGCAGCAGGGCTAGCCACCCAGTGTGTAATCCATGGCTGTAGATTATAGTCACTGTTGAAGTGAAATCCCAACCCCATGGAAAAGGGGGTTGTGGATGGATGGATAACATTTAAAGATTGTCAGAACATTTAAATAATTTTAATGCTTTTGTGTACCTGCTATACCTGAAGCATTGTTGGTTTAGTAACCTTGTTGTTGACTCTGGGCCTTGTTTCAGACATAAGAATATGTGTGTGGATTTCTAAATCCCATTTTCTGCGACTGTTGAAAATGAAAAGAGCTGCTTTGCAGGTAGAGGTACCTAACTAAGTGGGTTAAGGGATATATTGTTGGAATCTGCATTGTAAAGTTTAAAAAAATAAGCACCCATTAATTGTATATAATATTTTTTGTAATTAATAGAATGCTAACAGATCCATTCTTTCTAATTAGGTACAATAACAAGACTTACCGGATTGAAGACATTGACTTTTCAGTGAACCCAACACACACTTTTAAAAAAGCTGGAACTGAAATAAGCTATGTGGATTACTACAAAGAAGTAAGCTTACTAGCATTACTGCATTTTTAAGTGGGTGTTGAAACCCAACTTGAAATGATTAACCTGAGCTAAATGTTTTCCAAAATGTTTTACTGTGAAAATAATTATTATCTAATGTATCATATTAGAGGGCTTCCCTGCACCTTTGTGGCAGAAGTGTGTAGCTCAGGTTCCATCTGAGTTGTGGATTGCTGGAGAAAGGCTCAATTTGGGGCTTTCCCATTGGTAGTCTGCCTTAAAATTGTTGAATTTCACCTGTATTTAAGCCTCGGACTAGTGTATAGCTGTGCATCACACAACAGGGGTTAATGTTGCCATGTATAGACACAAATGCCTGGAAACTTAAATTTTCCCTAGACATCTGTCAATAGAACTCTGCTAAACCCCTCTTGCTCTGCAGGCAACTCAGCTACACACTGAGCATTCTACCTTCACCAGGATGATGCCACAATATAAACAAAAATGATTTAATTCAACAATTGGCTTAGCTTCTGGTGTAATTACATTGGAAGCCAGTATTTATCAGCCTGGGAAGACATGGTTGACAGACCAAGCTGCTTTGTCCGTGATGGTCTGCAGATATCTCCCCTAGGCTTTTGGATACTGGCTAAGGTGCTTACCTCCCCCATAGTGCCTTTTTTAAGCAATGTCAAAAACATTTCTGACATAGCAAAATGCACTCAAGACAAATTCAGGGTTCTGCTGCTTAATGCTAGGAGTCTAAACACAAAACTGCACTCCCTGGAAGAACTCCTCACCTTGGAAGCTGCTGATGTCTGTGCAGTCACTGAAACTTGGTTCAAGGCTGCAGAGAGCACCTCAGCTGTGCAAGGTTACAGTGCACAAATTCATACCTCAGAATGAGCGTGAAAGAACCTAAGGTAGAGGTGTATCCATCTTCTTTAAAGCCAAATACACCTCCCGATTGGTCAAACAATACAGCTCTCTCAAACTACTCCATGCCCAATTAACTATAGGCAAAACACCGTACCATATCATTACTAGCCATAGGTCCCCCTCCATGAACCAAAAGAACCACAATTCCTACCTGGACTTGGAGTCACTCGCCATACAGCACAGCACCTTAGTCATGGGAGATTTCAGTTATCCCTCCATCGACTGGGTAACATACACGAGCTCAAGCATGCTCATCCGGAGGTTCCTGAACTTTGTCAGCGCAAATGCTGTGGAACATATAGTATGAACCCCCACATGGGGCTCTAATGCCTTTGACATAGGACTCGCCAACGTGGGTATTCACTGCACTGACCCCTGTGTGAAGCCCTCCCTGGTAAGGTTGGACCATAAATCATTCTCATTCAAAGTAACTATTGGATCCCACACCCTCAAAAGAGCAAAAACACTAAGGAATGTCTCCAAAGCAAACTGCAGCCTATTAAATGATGGTATAAAAAGTTTTATACTCCTTGCAATCACAGGCAATAATGACTCCTATGCAGAGATATACACAGATGCCCTGTATAATCATCTTAGCAACTGTATAGACATGGCTGTACGTGACAAGATTAAAACCAGGCCCTCCCAAAAAAACAAGCCACCTTGGTAGACATCTGTTATAAACAGATTGTATTACAAAAGGAAGAAACTGATGAACAAGAATAAGAAGCAAGTGCCTCTGCAGAGGAAGAATTTCCTCCACAGATTGAACAAGCAAGTCAGAAGTCTTATAAAGTCCTTTACAGCTAATTTTGAAGCTAAAATAGCATCTCTAGCCAAGGACAGGGTCTATATTAGAACATCGAAGTTTCAGGTCTTCGAATGTTCTAATATCGACACCTAGTAAGCGAAAACCGGTAAGACTAAAAATTTAGAACATCAAATTTTTTCCTAGGGAAAAAATTTGCTGTTCCAAAACACATACACACAACACAAACACACTAGACAAACAGCAATCCACACACATACACCTAAATTCTTACATCTAAACCTACACTAAACTGTACATACACCACTATCTATCCACTTACCTTAACCCAAACCCTAACCCTAAGGTCCGTCACTATCGCACACACACCTCATCCGTGCCCTAACCCTAACTCACCTATCCCACCCTAACCCTCACGTCTAAACATTCGCACACTTACCTGACCCGCACCCTAACCTAACTCTCCTATCCCACCCTAACCCTCACGTCCACACAATCACACACTTACCTGAACCCGGCCATAACTTTCCACCGCAGAGCTGAAAACAGCGAAGCGACAGGAACGGACAACCAAATTCTTTCCCTAGGAAAGAATTCGGTTATCTCAAACTTCGCTATTTTCAGCTTTCGGTTGCTGGGTGTCGATATTAGAACATTCGAAGACCTGACACTTTGATGTTCTAATATAGACCCCAAGGACAGACATAAAGCATTCTTTAACTATGTCCAAAATCTAAAAGGGGGTGCCCAGCAATGTGCCAGATTGGTAGTAGATAATATACTGGAGGAAATTGCCAACCTGCTAGCTGATAGATTTGGTGCAAACTTCACCCCCCTATCCCCACCAGCCATACCCCAAAGCATACCCGACACCATTTCTCTACCTAGTATCTATAGAGATCAAGTAATATCTGCACTCTTCAAGGCCAAAAACACAGCCTCAATGGGACCAGATAAAATCCCAGGTTACTTACTAAGCAATCTAAAACAGGACCTAGGTAGCCCTCTTGTTGTTCTCTTTAACCATGGCCTGAGAACTGGCTTTGTGCCAGCAGAGTGGAGAACAGCAACAGTAATCCCCTTGCATAAAGAAGGGCCATCAAGCAACCCTAGGAACTGTACACCCATAAGTCTAATTAGCCTCATCTGCAGGGCCATGGAAAGGATCATCATGGACTTTAACAACAAGGATATAGGCGACCTTCAAACTCTAGACCCAGCCCAGTCTGGCTTCGTTAGGGTAGATCATGCTTATTGAACCTGGTAGACTTCTTTGAGAAAGTCACCAAAGCCCTGGATGAAGGTAAGACAGTGCATACCACCTATCTAGACATCGCCAAACCCTTTCACGCAATCCACCACTCGGCTATCATTGCAAATCTCTCCCAGCTAAGTGTTAACCATTACATCACCAGATGGGTAGTTAATTGGCTCACCAATAGAACACATGCTGTCAGAGTTGGAGACTTCACCTCTACCACTAACCACTAGACCACCAGGGGAGTCCATGGTGGCCTAGTGGTTAGGATTCGGTGCTCTCACCGCCTCAGCCTGGGTTCGATTCCCAGTCAGGGAAGCTTTGTTGCATTTTTGTTGGGGGGGGGTAGCCTAATGGTTAAGGTGTTTACCTTACAAACACAAGGTACAGGGTTTGATTCTCACAGGGGATGATTGGCTAAGCTTAAAATGGCTCGCAAGGGCAGTTAGCCTAGAACTAACCTATGAACCTACCAGTATATCCATCACCAGTGATGTACCACAAGAATCTGTACTGGGCTCTTTACTATTTGGAATCTATTTCTCAGAAGTCCAGTCTAAAGTAGACAGCCTTTGGCTTACTAAGTTTGCTGATGATTGTAAACTAGGTGCAATCATTGAGTCCCACAGTGATGTTAACATATTACAGGAGGGACTAACACAAAGAAATGACTAGTGCCAATGTCATGGTCTAAAACTAAATGCAAAAAAGTGCACTATTATCCCATTTGGCAAAGCAGAATTCCCTACTGATTACAATATTGACAGCACCCCCTAAGTTCAAACCCAGTGATGCAGGATCTGGGAACACAGGCCAACAGCAATCTGAACTTTCACCACCAGGTTTCTGGCAACAAATAAAGAAGCATTATGGAGACCAGTCCTTAATCTTTCCTTTCTCGATCATTTTGTGAAAGTCCTAAAGTTTAAAATCCTATCCCTTGACAACGTTACCTGTTATTCTCCCCTTAAGTTTTTTGGTAAGTCTGAATTTAAGGATTTTTATTATCATATTCCTATAAAAAATCCACAGTGGTGGTGCTGCAGTAGCATTTTCACCTCGCAGTAAGACGCTGTCCGGTTCGATTCTCAGCTAGAGTATCTTCTGCGTGGAGACATGCGTGAATGGGTGTACCTTCGCTGAAGGTTGTGCGTCAGGGCTGGTAACTTGGCACGTAAAAATCAATTACCAATCATTAGCGGACCGGAGTTTCGCTGTGGCGACCCCTAACTGGGAAAAGCCGAAAGATACAACAACAACAACAAAAATTATCATATTCCTATAGCCTCACATTTCAAATTTTTGTAAAGTTTTCTGTGTCTGGATTGCAGTCAGTTCTCTGCATTACCTTTTGGGTTACCCACTGCTACAACCAGTGACAACCTTTTGCAAACCACAAGTTATTTAATTTTTTTCCTTATTTAGAGAACTTGCTTATCGTTGCATAGACTTTTTTAAAATGCCAAAAATCTATCATGTGGGTAAGAAATCTTCTTTGTAGAGTGGGTTTCCAGGAGATCATTCAAAAGTATTGTTCAACTCCTTCCCACATTATAGTATTCTTGGGGTGTCTCCTAAATATTTTAGTTCAAAGAGCTTCTCTTCCACAGGAAAATGTAGATCTGCATATAGATCTATTCTTGAGTTTTCTACTTAGTCCAGAACTTCAGTAAGGGAATTTCTTGAGTTATTAGGAGTTATGTCATCCAGTTTGGTCTCAAGACCTATACCCCCTGACTTTTCAAATTCCAGTTTTTGAATTTTAAAAAAGAGAGTTGTTTTGATGGATGGAGCAGTCGTATCGGAATCCAGCTTTCCCCATTTTCTCTTCCAGCTTCAACATAGTTAGTAATTACATAAGCCTCAGAGTTTACTTAGGGAGCTGCATTTATGGGAGTAAAACTGTAAGGTCTGTGGAGCAAAAAAACAGACAAAAAAGCACATAAATGTAAAAGAGATGCTGACAGTCATAAATGCACTTAACTCTCATCTGTGGTTCCGATATAGCAGCATGATCTCACATTCTGTCAGAGTAAAACATTGTGGCAGATAAGCTGAGCAGGACCTGGACAGACTCTCACAAATGGAAATTGAATGCTGGATCTTCCTGCATTTGATGCAGCTATGGGGAACACCTCAGGTAGATCTTTTCACCTTCATTCACAGCAAACAACTGGCAAAATTCTGCTCTAGGTCTGCTTGCATGCAGGCTTGATCCTGAAACAGATGTGTTCTCACTTTTTGGACTGTATGCTTTTACACCCTTTCCACTGATATCCAGGGTGATTTTGTAACGTTAAAAAGACTCTCCACAGATCATTGTGGTGACTTCCTTCTGGCTCAAGCAGCAGTGGTTCTCCCACGTTTGGAAATGGCTGAGGGCAGTTACATAAGCTTCCTCACAGTTTGGACCTACTCACAGAAAACTGGGGATGTTATGTAGTCCTATCTCGCCTACATTTTTCACTTGTGGGTTCGGAGCCGAATGTCGGCTCCGACTCGGCCTATTTACTAGCTCAAAAGTCTTTGATAAGCTGGGCTAAGATGGTATCCCACAATACACTGCTCCACATCCCCAGATCTCGTTTGCCGCTTGTAGAGCTCGGACGTGGTCTCGACTTGGCTGTGGCTAAGTATTGCAAAAAAACTCTTTCTTGTGAAGATTTTTGGCTCATTTTTGGCTAATTGGGTGTATTCAAATAGAGTTGTTATTAGTGTTGTTGCTGCATTACTTTTTGTAGGTTGCGAGTGTGTTTGTGTGTGGTATCCCTTACTCCCTCCATTTAGGTTAGAGGACCTAGTCCTCCTTGTGGTGTTTGTCTGGCTGTCTTTAGGTGCGTCTCTCTTATTTTAAGTTGAGAACCATTTTATTTAGAGGTTCTCCCCTGTGCCTTGGTTGTGTTTTACATGTTCACTGGTTTCTGTGTCAGCGGTTTCCCGCCTTTTGTCAGTAGCGGCTGCTACAAATGTTGGCTTGGCATGTCTAAGGAACAAAAAGAGCATAAGCCCTCGGGCTTTAAAAAGTGTACAAAGTGTGCCTATAAAATGTCTATCACAGACGGACATTCGGTCTGTGTTTACTGTCTTGGCGCCATCTACCTTCAGGAGTCGTGCAGTTTCTGCCACGCCTTTAGTCCTCGGGTGCTCTAAGAGAGGAAAAACAAATTGATCCTAAAGGGTCTGCTAAAACCGTCCTTTGAGGAGGATTTAGGTTTAGCTCCCAGCTCCCAGTCGAAGTCTAAATCCTCCAAATCCAAGAAGAGGTCTCCAGCTCCATCTATTGTTTCGGAGCCACCTTGTAAAATTACCATTGTCGAATCTGCTTCCTCGGCTCCACCGACATCGGGGCCGCAGGAGGTAGCTGTGTCGACTGAGTCTGCGTCCGCTCCGATAATTTTGGAACCGATTCGGAGCCGGTCACCAAGTTTGAGGCAAGCTTCTCCAGATAGGAGGTCTAGGTCTCCATCCATTTCCTCTAAATCCTCCAGGCTTTGCGATTTGGATGTAGATAGGGTGGTGCAGAGGCTCCTACAGTTGCCGGTGTTGGCCAAACTTTTCTCGGCACCGACCCAGTCGGCTCTGGAGCCAGCTCTGTTAGTTGTACCTGCTATTCCTCCTCCGAGCGCATCCCTGTCGTCGGAACCGGTAAGTTCCACTCTGAGAGACGTTCCTGCACCGGCGCCGATCCCCCAGCGGGGTTTATCGGTGCCCGCATCGACTCCGACCTTGTCAGTTCCTTCCACAGGGTTCGAGACTCGGGTCTCCTTGGTCGGGCCCGAGGGGGATGTCTCGGAACACCCTTTGGTTCTGAGCCTGCCCCTTGGTGCCTCGGCTGCGGGGACACTGGTCCCGGTCATGGCCTTGGAAGGTGGTCGGTCCTCTGATTTGGGAGGTCCCGCCTTCGAGGCTATGTGGAGCGTGCTGGCTAGGTCAGCTACTTCTCTCGAATCGGTTCTTCCCTCCCCCACAATGGCGAGAGCTTCTGACACCCACCTATCCTTGGATAGCAGAGCGCAGGGGCTTAAGGATACCCCCACGAGTGGTCCCCTTCTTTCTGAGGGGCCCTCAGAGCCTGTGCCTGAGGAACCCCCCAGTAAGAAATCTTGCAAGAGGAAGCACATAAACTCCCAGGACAAGTCTCTCACTTCCGATACTGACCTCGAGGAATCGGAGGGGTCCCCTAGGGCTTCCTCTGAGGACATTTCATTCTCCGATATACTGGAGATCTTGAAACAAAGAGGAGACTGGCCCTCCAAACCCCCCTCCGAGGAGGAGTCAGTATTCCTTAAGGCCTTTGGCGCTCAGCCCTCTGTCTCCTGGGTGTCTCCACCCTTCAACGAGCTCCTGGACCTTATTTGTCGGAAGGTGTGGGAGACTCCTGACACCGTGGAGCCTGTTCCTCGATGCCCCAACAAATTTTTGTCTGCTCCCCAAGGGAAAAAAGTTTTGACAAAGGGAGTCCTGGTAGATGCTATGGTGGTGGCTGCTGACACACAGAAGGAAGTTGCTGAGTCTTCCTCTTCGGTCCATCCTCCTAACAAGGAGTCTAGGACTATGGATCGGTACGGAAAGCGTACACTGTCTTCAGCGACCTTTACCTTGCGGTCGCTGAATTGTTTGTCTCATTTCACGCAGCTCCAGAGAGATCTCCTTAAGGAGTTAGGAGATACTCTAATGGGTAACGTGCCTGAGGCAGTGGCTCAGACTGTCAACGCTCAGCTCTCTACTCTCAACTCCATTGCTAACTCGTCCATGCGACTGATTTCGTAAGCGGTCGAGGGAGCTAGTAGGGCGGCTAGTTCAGGGGTGGCCCTCAGGAGACAAGCCTGGCTATGCCTGTGTCACTTTGCAGAGGCCTTTAAGTCTTCCTTTACTGATGCCCCCTTCGATGGTTCCTCCTTGTTCGGGACCAAAGTGAAAGACACACTCACCAGGTGCGAGCAAGAGGGAAAGACCTTGTCTGCCGTGGGAGTCTGTTTTTCCCTCCCATCGAGGCCTTATACCAAGGCTCAGCAAGGGGGAAAGATGTGGTTCACAAAATCTCAAAGGTGTTTTCCTACCACACAGGGTGAGACCCCCCCCCCCGAGGCAGGGGGGGGCATATTCAGGGAGATGTCGCCCCAGAGGCAGAGGGGTCCCCCGCAATTCTGGGGACCGTGATTCCTTTCGCAGTTCCCCATACTCTCATTCCTGAGGGTGTGCCCGGCTGTGCTTCTCCGGAGCCAGTCGGGGGTTGAATTTCCCAGTATCCGGAAGCCTGGGTCAACATTATCCAGGACAGATGGGTATTAGGGATAATCGCCGGAGGTTACACCATCCCATTTCACTCCACACCCCCCACACCCCCCGTCAAAAGGGTCCCAGACGTTCCACCCAGTCAAAGGGGTCATGCAGCAACAGAGGTTTCTCAGCTGCTAGAAAAAGGAGTCATCTAACCAGTCCCCCCAGACCAGATCGGATTAGGGACTTACTCGAGATTCTTTTTGGTGCTGAAAAGAACGGGGGACCTGAGACCCATTTTGGATCTCAGCTGACTCAATCATTACGTACACAAGTCCAAATTGCAGATGGTCACGCTACAATCGATTCTCCCATTATTGGGAAAGGAAGTATGGATGTGCTGCATCAACGTGAAGGATGCTTATCATCACATCAAAATGGACAGAGCATCCAGATGTCATCTACGCTTCCGGCTGGGAGCCAGGCACTTCCAGTTTCGAGCCTTGCCCTTTGGTCTCACCACAGCCCCCAGGGTGTTCACCAAGTGCATGGCAGTGGTGACGGCTCACTTGAGAAGTCAAGGATTCCAGGTGTTTCCTTACCTGGACGACTGGCTCCTATCCGCCCACATCAAGCATCTAATTCTTCAAAACAGAGATACTGCTATCGATCTTTGTCACCAGTTAGGCATCACAATAAACTGGAAAAAATCTGCCTTGCTACCGTCACAGTTTGTCTCATTTATAGGAGCAGAGTTGGACACTATTCGATTGAGAGCATTCCTACCTATGAAGAGGATCACAGGGTTGCAACGACAGGTTCGGATGATGATTTCTCTGACACGTGTGAAGGCAAGACTAGTTCTTCAGTTACTGGGGACAATGGCGTCCACTATCATGATGGTCCCATTAGCGAGGTTACATATGAGGATCCTACAATGGCTCCTATTCGCCCAATGGTCCTTCCAATGACTACCGCTATCCCATCCTATCTTAATCACAGGCAAATGCAAGCAGGACCTCAGTTGGAGGCTACGCACCAACAATTTAGACGTAGGGAAACCCTTTGTTCCACCCAACCCGGTAGCCACAGTGACCACGGACGCCTCCCAGATAGGATGGGGGGGGCATTATCTCGGCAGGATGGTCCAAGGCACGTGGCAGGAGCACGAGATACACTTGCACATAAATGTCCTGGAGATGAGGGCAGTGCTCCTAGCATTGCAGGCACTTCAGTATGTCCTCCCTCTAGGGACTATTGCGATACACTCAGACAGCATGTCAGTAGTGTGGTATCTCAACAAACAAGGAGGAACCAGATCGTACCCACTATGCAGGGAGGTCATGAGAGTGTGGAATTGGGCGATAGCTTCCCAACGGGCCTTGGTGGCAACGCACATCCCGGGGAAAACCAGTGAGATTGCAGACAGGCTAAGCAGGGTGATCCTCATGCCTTACGAGTGGTCCCTGAACCGCTGGGTGGTGGACAGTATATTCAGCAAATGGGGTCAGCCTTGCTGCGATCTGTTTGCCAGCCCCCTCAATGCGAAATGCAGCAACTACTTCTCGCTGATCCCCCCACCGGGGGAATCTCCAAGGGACGCTCTTGCACACAATTGGCCCTCGGGTCTGCTGGTATGCTTTCCCTCCATTTCCCCTTATCTCGAGTGTGATTCAGAAAGTGCTATCCTTGGGAAGCAGATTGATTCTGATCGCGCCACACTGGCATCGACAAGTATGGTTCCCCTTCCTTCAACCTTACATCGTGGATGCTCCTTGGACTCTGGACCCTCGTCCAGACTTGCTGACACATATGTCAGGACAGCTCCACTCCTCCCTAGAGACCCTCTGGCTGACCGCTTGGCTACTCCACTTCCATCTGTAGTCAGGTGTCATGATTTTTCTCCAGATGTGGTCCATATTCTTTCGTCCTCTCATAAACCATCCACTAGGAAGATCTACTCTAGCAAGTGGAAAAGGTTTTCGATATGGGCCCAGTCCAAAGGTATTAACCCCTACACAGCCCCCATTGACTTTGTGTTGGAATTTTTGTCTCATTTATTCGACCAAGGGTCTGCCTCAGCCACCATCAAAGTTCAGCTGGCAGCTATTTCAAATTATCATGTGGCTTATGAACCTAGCTTAATGGCACACAGGCTGTGTAGAGCATTCCTGATAGGCACTCTTCTCCTTCGTACCCCTGTATCTCAACCTGTTATGCCCTGGGACCTCAATTTTGTTCTGCAGGCCCTCACTCTCCCACCCTTTGAGCCCGCGGCTTCCTGTGATTTAAAATTTCTTACATGGAAATCTGCTTTTTGATAGCTATCACATCGGCTAGACGAGTATCAGAACTCCAGGCCCTATCAGTCAAGCCCCCATATTTGGTATTCCATAAAGATAGAGTCTCTCTCAGACCAAATCCGTCCTTTTTTTCCCAAAGTGGCTTCTTTATCTAATATTAATCAGTCCATTGAGCTGCCGGTCTTCTTCCCCAACTTCTCCAATAAGGCAGAGTACCAGTTTCACCTGTTGGTTGTTCATAGGCAACTACGCTTTTATCTACACAGGAATAAAGATTGGCGGAAGTCAGACCAGATCTTTGCTTCATTCTCAGAGAATCGCTTGGGGTCTGCGGTTCCCAAGGTCACCATCTCTAGGTGGATAGCTGGTTGCATCTCCTTTATTTATCAGGCAGGGGGAAAGAGCCTGCGTTTTCCAGTCAGAGCACACTCTACCAGAGCAGTTTCCACTTCCATAGCCTTTCAGGCTAGGTTATCGATGGATGATATATGTGCGGCTGCAACATGGGCATCTCCTCATACGTTTGTTTCCCATTACAAATTGGATGTGGTGTCCAGGGGCAGATTATCTTTTGGCTCCAAAGTGCTCAGGAGTATTTTCCATTGAGCCACCCAGGATGTAGGTGCTAGGGATGCTGTCCCACAAATGAAGAATGTAGGCGAGATAGGACTACATAACATCAGTTAGTTATGTACTCACCATAACGTTAGATGTATGTAGTCCATATCGCCTCACATTCTTCATTACCCCACCACCATCCCTCACGCCTGGAGGATTTGGAGGATCTCCTTGTACTTCTGATGTTACAGAGTCCCTTTGGATAATTTGTTGGACCGTGTTGTTATGGGTGTGTGTGTGTGTGTGTGTGTGTGTGTGTGTGTGTGTGTGTGTGTGTGTGTGTGTGTTTGGGTGATGGATACGATACTTCTGTTGGCAGCAAACTAGATCTGGGGATGTGGAGCAGTGTATTGTGGGATACCATCTTAGCCCAGCCAATCAAAGACTTTCGAGCTAGTAAATAGGCAGAGTCAGCTCCGAACCCACAAGTGAAGAATGTGAGGCGAGATGGACTACATACATCTAACATTATGGTGAGTACATAACTAACTGTTGTGTCATATGCCCCATCTTGAAACAGCTTCAGCTAACTGCCTGGAAGGCAGAGGTTTAATACCTTTAAAGCACATTTTTTTTTTCTGAGGATGTGCAGCAGATGTTAAAGAAATCAGAGGAGCCTGCAACTAGAAAATCGCATATTAGTAAATGAAAAAGACATTCTAGTTGGTGCTAAAATAAGAGCAGAGACCATTTTAAGGCTAGTACTTCTCTGGTTCGACAATATTTGTGAGAGTTATTATCCTCTGTCCTTTCTTACTCCTTTGTTAATGTTCATTTGCCGCCATTTCAACACGTCTGCTCATGGATCACCTCTTTCAATGCATTTCTGTGTCAAAGGGTTTCTGCATACCCACCCATCTAGAAAACAGGTAGTCCTTCCTTGACATTATTTTTTTTTTTTTTTTTTTTTGAAAAATAACTCTTCCTCCATTTGAACCAGCTCATCAGGCTGATTTGCAGTTCTTAACATTGAATGTAGTTTTGCTAATTGCTCTGACTTTTGGAAGAAGAGTTTCCAAGCTGAAAGCTCTAGAGGTGGGTCAACCATATCTCATTTTTCATAAAGATAGAGTTTCCTTAAGAGCCAATTCTTCATTATGCCCAAGGATGACATCTCACTTTACTTTAAGCCAAGCTATACATTTCCTTATTTTCATTCCTGGACTTAAAATGAGGGAGAAAGGATTCTTCCTACTCTGGATGTTCACAGACAACATAGATACTATCTTTTCAGGACTAAATTCAACCAGTTATATATTTCTTAAGAAGGTAGGAAAAAAGGACAGAAGAAAATAAATTGTACTCAGCTTGCACAACCAAAAACTTTAATGCAGTAAAATGAAACACATAAAGTAAGTGCTTTCGCGACCACAGTTACTTCATCAGACAACTGGCAGTTAAAAGTATACCATTATACACATTAATTACATCATTAATTAACTGATCAGCTGATGTAATAAAAGGGTATAGTCAAGCATTTTAAAAAGACATTGAAAAATACTAAAAACGCAGAAAAACAATATACAAAAAACTTTAAAAAGTTAGAAACATGTTATTATATTCTATGATAGACTAAAAGTTTTAATGTTTAAGATGTCTCAGTTTTAAAAAAGGTTTTACAGGAAAGGCTCCATGTAGGCCCGGAAATCTCTCTGCATTTAGTAGGAGAATCCATTTTTGTTCTGCTGCCTCAATGATACTATCAATATCTCCTCCTTGGGGGTTGGTATCTATAACTTGAATGACAAAAAAAATTAAAAGTCTGTGAGGAATCTGTTTGAACATGACTGGCTAGTTACATCAGCTGATGAATTAATTAATGATGTAATTAATGTTGTATATAATGGTATACTTTTACTGCCAGTTGTCTGATGAAGCGACGGTTTGTGGTCGCAAAAGCGCTTACTTTTAATTTTAAATGTGTAAAACTGAACTTAAATAAAAGCTGCTGAGTGTATTTTTGTTAATGACATCTAGTTTAATATGTAACATCCACCTGAGGTATCACCATCTCAGTTATATGGGATCTTATTTTTATGCCTCATCTGAAGGATGGCATCTCATCCCTATATTCACCTCAACTATACCCCATCCCTCAATACCACATTACAGCGTCAGTACTGGAGCATGAGTGCAAACACCTGGCACTGAGATAGATGAATAGACATCTGATTTTCTCAGCATCAAAGGCAAAGTAAGTGAACACTGGTATGGATGGAGAGAAGTTATAGTCCATTGCACAAGATGTACAGAAAAAAACATAGTACATAGATCAGGATGACATGCAGCAGCTTACATAAGAAAGCAAATTATGTGAGAGAGAGAAAGCACTGGATGTAGTAAGAAGGATATAAAGTGTGATAGGATGATGGAGTGTATACATTTGTGGAAAAGAATTTATAGAGAAGACATAACTTAACTTTTACAAAGACTTTTCTTAATTATAGTATATTTTGGTTGGTGTTAGGCTTTACATTTGGATTATGTGATTATTGGCAGAAAAGTATGATGGTGAAAATATGAGTAAGAGTGTAAATGGGTCAGCTTAGTGAGCAGGAAAATAGTTGGGATAGGAAAGAGATGAACACTAGACACTTCATAAACTGTTGAAGTTATATTAAGGAGAAGATGTAAGAATGTGGACACACAAGAAAAGAATCAAACATGGGGGATTTTGAATTTCTCATGGGTAGTGATGTATTGATAGTATTAGTTTAAAATCCAGGAAAGTGCATATAGTTCAAGGAAGAGAAAGAAGGCTTATTTATTTATCAGGAAAGTCTAACTGGGACAGAGCCCATTTTCAGCAGTGGCCTGGGTAGAAACACTCCAGACATGTCTTTGGAATTTGGGAGGAAACTGGAGCACCCAGAGGAAACCCACACAAACACAGGGAGGCCATGCAGACTCCACACAGAAGGCACCTCATCTGAGAATTGACCTGGAGAACCTCTTGCTATGAGGTGACAATGCAAACCACTGCACCATTGTACAGGCCATTTTTAATGCAGTGATGAGTTAAACAGAATAAAGTATGTGGAGATAAAGTCACTACTAACTAATATTGAGCATGCCACATTGTGGGCCATGCCTTAGTGCACAGAGAGGTGTCATATCAACCCCAAGGTAACGGCCATGAGAAGGTTTTAATAATGTTAGAAAAATGAATAACTGTGTACCATATTTGACAGCAGACAAACTGTGTCTAAGGATTAAGAACAGTCCAGTACAGTTATGGAACAAGGATGTGAGAAAAGAAGAAAACAGTGTGGCTGAGGAAGGAAAGTGTAATGAAGAAGCAGTAAGGGAGAAAAACACCTAGAGGACGTTGAACACAAAGTGAAGCTGAAAGGACAGAAGGATAAAAAGAGGAACTAGCAGAAGGGATAATACTTGGTGATAATGTTCTTTTGATATGTTGTAGAAAGGAAAATGGCATGAATATAAACAATAAAGCTGACCGAGATAGAAAGAGAGGTTACAAAGAAGATCGAAGACAGCAGGCAAAAGTTTTTGATAATTTCTTTACATCTGCCTTTTCATTGCAAATGGAGGAGGAGGATACAGAATGGGAGAGACTGTGAGGAATACGGGCTGGGGGTAGAATTATGGCATTTTTAAAGGATTGGATTGTGGAAAAAGAAGTATCTGTTCTGAAGGGAGGCACTTGGACCATGCAGAATACCACCCCCAGACTTTTGAGGAATCTGACTACAGCTCTGGGAGAATCCCTCTATACATTTATATATATATGTATATATATATATATATATATATATATATATATATATATATATATATATATATCTGTGTGTGTGTGTGTGTGTGTTTAGTACCTGTATTACCAATGAGGAAATTCTGGAAGACTGGAAAAAAGACAGTGGTTATCATAGCAAACCTAGCAAGTTTATAGACTAATCAGACCTAACCACTGTAGTGGGGGTAATGGTGGAAACTTGGAGGGAGATGCTCGTTTCTCAATTTAGCAAACTGTTCTACCTTGTGTAATGCAGAAGGCTACTAAACAAACCAAAAGAACTACTGTTGGGTGGTAAGATGGAAACAACATTGGCTAAACTTAATGTTTTTTAGTGTACTTGTTTTATTTTTAACATTAGCCAACAGCCACAGTATCAGACTGCTTGCAGACAAAATGAGAATTTGAGTAATTGAATCAATTCGTACATGTTCTTTGAATAGATTTAAAGAAGAATCTGGAATAGCGGGATTGACAGATTAGTATAAGATTCAGTGTGCATAAGTTAAGGATGCTGCACTTGGGAGAAAAACAGGAGACAGTGTAGGGGTTAGAGAGAGTAGCCCTCATGGGACAAGGAACTAGACGTAGGACTGATTATAGCAGCCTCAATCAGTTGTCAAACCAAAGTGGAATGGACAGCTGTTAAACAGAAAGTCAAACTATCCTTACTTGGTATAAGAATATTTTAAAGTCCAATGAGTCTTTAAAATAGGTTCTGCCTTTAACTGAACTGGCACTAATTAGATATGTACTGAATTATTAAAACAAATTTAATAGTGAAGCATTCTTAATATATTCATAATATTTCCTCTGTATAAAATTGTCAGTTATTCACAATGTATTAATATGGGTCTATATTAGATAGACAAAAGACGAATTAGGCGAACCCAATATGATCGACACATAAACGCCGATCTACAAAATGAGCGAAGTACCGAAAGACACAATGCCGAACGGATTTCCCTGGCCACCAGGGTGATTGTGTGGATGAGGAAATATATCCTTTTCCCCACTGTAGAGCAGTCTCGGTGTTGGTATATATAAGTAAGGGGGTGTGGGGGGTGCAGGCCTGCAAAAACGTTAATAAAAGTGTTTTGTGTTGTGTTTGTTTACATTGGGTTTACTTACATGTATGGCACTGTTGCTTCCGGGAATGTGTTCGGCGTTGTGCATTTCAGCGTTTCCGTCCTTCGCTGTTTTTGTAGATCGACGTTTATGTGTCCATATTGTGCATGTCTGTATTATGCCAGTAAAAAGTTAACTAAAACGTACCGTGCGTGCTGACTGAATACATGTTTTTATATACAGTTCTCTAAAGGCTGGTGCATTTTCTTGCATGTCTGTTTTTAAGCAGTTTGAATGATGGGCAGTGCAACATATTTGTTCAGTAATTAGAGTGAGATTTATGCAAATGAGAGAGGTCAACATGATTTTATTCAGGAATGCTGGGAACAGTAAGCCGTTTGTAGGTTCATCCAGAAAAGAATTTTATACATATTGCTGATTTATTGCTTTAGATAGGTCAAGACAAACTAAACTTAAATGCGGAGCAGTGAAGCTGACAGGGTGATTGATGCAATATTGCATGTGTTGCCACGTCAAAGCATTTGCCACTACCTTATTCCTACTACTCTCTAACTGTAATGCTGTACCTCCACTGTTCGCAGTTCAATCTTCATATTTGTTCAGCGATTCCTCTTCAGTCATTGATTTTCCAGTACATTCTTTGTTTGATTTGGTCCACACTATTTTAATGCAGCAGTTCTAATTTATTCATTTGTTTTGTGATTCCTGGTTTGTTCATTTCTGATACCTGCTTTTTCCAGCATTTAAAAATAGGATAAATATAAAATAATTGTAATAGAGAACAAAACAAATTCTGAAGCTGATTCAGATTGTAATTCTTCTGTCAACTGAAGGGAAATTGCAGTATCGAGATTGTAAATTCTGTGTTAGGAATGACAAAGGAAGACAAAATATAATTTCTAATTTAGAAAATGACAATAGATTAGACAGATATTCACTTTGACAGTTAATTACATTAGAGATTCATGTAATGCTTTTGTCTCACTGCATAATTGTTTATGGAAGAGCTGAAGAATTGTAAACTATGTTAGTAAAGCATCTTAAGTTTCTGCAGTTCACTTGTCATATTAATGAACTGAGCCACAGGCCATCCATTTGTGCACCTTGGAGGTGATGACATCATACAATAAACACAGTAACACTTCTTTGGTGAGCTGGATCTTTGGAATTGTATATTATTATTTGAAAACCAAAGAAGATTCGTGGAATTTCTCCATTCTTATCTGCTTTCTTACTCATCCCATCCGTAGGAAACTAACATAAGCTTTACACGTACGTATTCAATATTGCTATTCTGCTAACTGCCAGAGATGATAGAACTTTGACTAAAAGTCTTTTTAGAAAGGTTGCAGACAAATATACCACAGATATTTATCATACAGGGTATTTATTAGCAACAAACTCAAATCTAATTTTTGAAGTGTAGACATAGTCTACTTAGTGGAAGATAATATTTATAAAGAACACCATTGAAAAAAATGGAGCCTTTTGTTAATAAAATTGAGTGATTTTTCTCGTACTGCGGTGGTGGTGCTGCGGTAGTGTTGTTGCCTCACAGTTAGACGTTGCCTGTTCGATTCTCAGTTAGACCTTCTTCTGTGTGGCGACATGTGTGAATGGGCGTTCCTTCGTTGAAGGTTGTGTGTTATTCCCGGCAAGCCAGCACGTAAAACTCTACTGCAAATCAATAGCGGACCGGAGTTCCGCTGTGGCGACACCTAACCGGGAAAAGCCGGAAGAAACAAACATACATACACTTCCTTATAAATCTTAAATTCTAGCCATCTAAAAGCCTCATGATAAAATTCCACCAATCAGATCTAAATTTCTATGGAAGAAGGATAACTGATGCAAAACCGTATCCAAAATAAATGAGAGAACAGTAACGTCAAGTATAATGGTATATTATCATGTTTGGAAAAAATAAACTGTGCTATAAAATACAGCATTTTGTTAAGGAGCACAGTGTTGATTTAATTATGTATAACTAACAGCACATAAACAATGACAATCTTGTCCGAGTGACAGTGACTCATGCAAAGTTTATTCATGTCATTTATACATTGCTGGAACTTGTTTTATAACACGTATTTATTTGTTTATTTTTATAAAGAAAAATATTACAAACAGAATAGTAGCTATGGGGTTTTAATTGTCCCCAATTTTGCAAATGTGTTTTTTACATATTGAGAGATCATTGCTGTGTACTGTAGTGAGTTACTTAACTATGTTAAATGTTGTTTTATTGATTACCTCTTTTTTGGGCTAGGTCACTTACATAATTTAATATTTTTGTAAGCATGCTGAATGCAAGTACTGATGTCTTAAACTTTACAGACAGATGTGTTAGATTATGAAGTGGTGCATTTTTTGGATGTTGACATTTCCTTTAACAGAGAGGCAAAAATGTTTAATTTCAAGTTTTATAGGAAACCAACCTTTGCTTATTTATATAATTCAAACTGTCGTAGCAATTGCTTAAAATGAATGTTGATAGTCAGTTTGTAATACTATGTAGATTGACTAGCTAAGATGACAAGCTAGTCAGACACAGATATGTTGATAAATATGCTTGTGAATGGAGATAGTCATAACAATTTTATTACTGCAGTTTCAAATCAGAATGTATTGGAAAGGAACTCTTGTTATTAACCCAAACATTGTTTTCGTGCGCACCATTTAAATTTACCTTCAATTTTAGGGAAGGAATGAAATTACAGACATGGTGTTGCAAGCTTACACTGTGGATTCTAATAATATTAATATGTATTTCAGTTAATTGGAAAATTGTTTTATGTAACAGTGACATTGCAAAAATAGTAGGCAATACACCTATTTGTAATTAAGAAAGATAGTAACTTGAAATTTCTTTTAAAGAGGGCAAACTGGCATAAAATAGTCAAGGTAACAGAAACCTTATGGGACCTGTTCATGTAGGTCATGCTCTCACTGTTGTTTTATTAGCACTGGACCTTTTTAAAGTTTGTCTCCCATTAGAAACTGATGCTTGGACAGTTTGTTTTACAACTGCAATTTTTTCTGGAATAGTCTGCATAGCCATTAGCTCTGAGACTTTTTATGTAAAAAAATCTGCAGAAAAAAAATTCACATTGGATTTAAGAGCATTTGTATGTCATCAAGACAATATTTGCTAATTCTTGCATGTTTATTTATTTGGACTGATCCAGGAGCCCTTTTCAGCCATGATCTATTTGCACAGGGTGTAGAATTCATACAGAAACAAAATACAGTTGGTTTGACTATAGAAGAGAACATTTGGTTAGTGTATAGAATATTGGTGGTGCTATTCTAAACATAGTATTTGAGGGTGGTCATGGTGGGGGACAAGCTTGCTGTTCTGAGATTTGTGGCAGGTTGGAGGCTGGCTGCATTCAGGGATATAATAAAATGATCTCTAAAATCAGAGGAAGAAATGACTAATGCTGTTTCGGTCAGTATTCAGTGTCACATCATTTGGTCTGTCTGCACTGATTGTTTGATAAGATCTTCCATTTTTTAAGTTTAATGCCATCATTTTTCCTGGTTTATAAACATTTGTCCAGTAGTGTGTAGCCATCTTTGTCAGACAGTTAATAATATTCTTAGAAGCTTATTAATATTAAATGTAGCTTATCAATATTTGCACTTGCGTATTTTATCAGAGTTATAGTCCTCATGAGCTAGACTCTACATTTTATGTTTGAGAAGCTTAGCCTGTGTAGCTAGAAAGATATTAACTGCTTGATGGATATTAACTGCTTGATGGCATGCTTTAAAGTCTATCTTGAACAATTACCACCAAAAAATCTTGGCCTGGATTCAGAGAGGATTGAAAGTATAAAGTGTTTATTCCTTTTAAAACAATAACTTTCTTATTCCTTAATATAAAGTATGTCCGCCATCAACACTTTGTGTGGTGCAGTAGGTACCTCAGGTGTTGTGGATAGTGCTGATTGTGCAGGGAATGATGATTGCATTATAGCCACCTCATTTGGCTGGAATGAGTAATTAGAAGCCAAAATACTAATCTTTTATGGGGTGGTTGACTAGGTGTGGTATCTGTATATTCTTCTCATACCTCTCAACCTCTTAAGGCAAGAAATCTGGACACAGCCTAACATAAAGGGGGGGGGGACAAAGGACCAAAAATTGGGACAGATTTTGAGTGTTGCTCTTATAAACATAGAAAGTTGCTAGAGCACAGAATTTGTGCTAGCATTTATTTTCTGAATGATATGAAGCCCGATGCACAAATATATATAATTTTGTGACTTCAATCCTTAGTAGTTTCTAGAAAGAAAATATGAGGAACAGACTAAAATATGAGACAAAAATCTGGATATTCTGTGAAAATCTGTTCAGTTTTAAGTTATGATGCCACAGCTGCTATAGGATTCTGTGGCTTTCAGTTATCCATTCATACATCTAGGCGTATGGGATCTAAGATGGTGTATCTTTTTATATTTATTTCCTAGCATAGGAGACTATTCTTCTAATAGTTTTGCATATGTTTTAAGTTACATTTATATTAGTGTTTTATTTGATGTTGTGTAACTCTCTGGAGCTTTTCCCCTTGTGACTCTGCCGAAGATGGATATTTATTATCCAGTCAGACTTTCCTGGTAAACAAATGTCAATAAATAAATTGATAAATAAATTGATCACTGCTGCAGTAGCCTTAGTTATTTGGGTTATAGCCTAAGGATACAACAGCCAGCCAGCTTTTAAAGCTTCATAGCCACCTTCTATTCACCCAGCTTGATCATCAGGTGGCTATCACTTTAAATCATTGGACAGAGAAGTTCCCTTCGGGGGGTGGGGGAGGGACTTCCACTTACTAACTTATGATCAAAACTGAAAATTTTCTGTACAATTAATTATTCCATTCAGTGAAAACAGTGTTTTTAGAATCTCTCGTGTGACATGTAGTAATACAAATAGTTGTTAAAACTAATATAAATTACTTTTTCCTTCATAAAAGTTGTGTTATTTTATTTTCAGGAACTGGCATTCGTGTTTAAAGTGCTTTTCACTGTTATTTTAATGGGAAGAAAAAAATCAGTTTATTAATACCTACCTGTTTTACCAGCTAATGATATCAGGCTTTCCTGGGAATCAAGGACCTTTTTTTCAGCTTTACCATGGAACAACAGATTGGTTCCTTGGCTCTTCCTTCTTCCGGCGTCATATGGATGAAAATAGCCTGTCTCATCACAGAAGACTACTTAAGTACCTTACTTGTAGATGGGTGATTCTGCTGTGTTTTTTTTCTGGTTTCTCAAACCATTTATCATTTTCCTTGGCTCCATCTTGTGTAGTCCCTTTAGCCATGACGGACTGGGTATTTAGACATGTTTTTAGAAGCTGTTGGAATGTTGTTACTGGGCAAGGGGAAGAAGCAGAGAGTATCTCTCTGCTTAGTCAGAGTCAAATGCTTATCACTAGGGAGATTTTCCTTGACTAAAATGTGTCTGCTTTTTCAGAAATTCCTGTGACAAAGAAGTAAAAAGTTAGACATGGGTCTTCTCCTGTCTCAGTTACTTTGGACAGAAGAGATTTATGGGGCGTAGCTCATTGTATAATTCAGTGTATTGACCCTTCTAGTGCTACTGTTTCTAACAAGAGGAAAAGGCATTCTTTATTTTTTTGAAGAGATTCAAAATTTTGAACCACAAAATGATTGTGAAGGGACACCTTCTGTTTTTTTTCCCATTCATATTTCTGATTCAGATTTGGAGGACAATTTGACTTCTGTCACTCCCATTGAAGGATTCTCTTTTTCTGTAACTATTTCCAAAATTAGTCATCTGTTTCAGTGGAAACAAAATGACATTCCACTGTCTCTCTCTCTCTCTCTCTATGAAAAAAGTGATGTGTTACAACTGGAATTGTGTTATAAGATTTTATATTCTAAACCCAGGTCACACCTTGCAGCAATTTCTTTTGAGAACCCATCTGTTGCTAAACATTTGATTAATGCTAATCCCTCCCCTTCTAGAAAGGATGGAGAAGCCCTGCATAGATTTTGGGAAAATTGTGTTCTTCTTCAATGCTTATCTTTAGAGTTCTCAGTTGTCATGCTGATATGTTAAAGTTTATCCTTGCCTTTGTTGAGAACATAAAGAATACTATGCCTTCTTTTCCCTTCATGTCAGGAAAAAAACAGCATGTGTTATTTTACTGCTTCTGTGTCTCAAGTGGCTATTCACTGTTTGAAATGTGATTATGATTCAGCTGATGTCACTTCTTGGGCTGCTTGTTATGAGTAGGTTTGCTTGGTTGCATACTGAAAATCTTCTGTTGATATTAAGCTGAAATTTTGAATTCTCCATTAGATGGAGAGGTAGTGCTCTGACCATGTACTGCATACTTAAGTGTTGTGAGAGAGGCAAGCTGATTCAAGGAATTCCTCAGAATTTTCAGCTTTCCTTCTCAAAGTTTATTAAGGGTCTTAATGCTGCCTCTACAACCGTTTGCAGAAAACAAAATAAGCAGACACAGCAATATGAAGAATGGGCATATCCCCAGAATAAAGGGCAGTCTGCCAAGTCTGAATGACTATCTTCACAATCCTCCCCTCTTCCCACCCTGGCAGATCTTTACTCCTTTTCAAAAATCTGAACCTCGATTTCTCTCATTGGCAATAGATAGTTTCAGACAAATTGGTTCTGAAAGTGGTTCATCATGGATACAGGTGGCAGTGGGAATCTCTCTCTTCTTTCTAAAGGATTCCCCCTCATCCACCAGATCAATCCCCCTTTTCCCTCTTGTCATTCAGGACCTTTTGACTCATAGTAATAGAAGGGGTCCCTCCTCAGCCGGAAGAGGGGTTTTATTCAGTAATGTTTCTTCTGCCAAAGAAAGAAGATTCATGGAAGACAGTTCTGGATTTTTCCTTTCTAACGAATCTGTACAAGTACCCAAGTTCAAAATGTTATCTCTTCATGATTGTTACCTCTCAATCCCCATTTGAGGCATCTAGTGACTATAGGTTTAAAAGTAGTTTTCATCACTACCACTTAGCTCCAGATTTCAGTTGTTTTTTAAGATTTTCTTGTGCCTGGTTCACACTTTTCGTTTGTCTGTACTACCTTTTGGACTATCTACTGCTAAAAAGGATAACTACAAAATGTCTGGTTTAAGTGATCGCCTACTGCAGACTGCAAGGTATTCACATTTTTCCTTATTTAGACAACTTGCTTATTTTTCCAGAGCCTTTTTTAATAACGTCATGAATCTCTCACTTGGGTGACAGATCATCTACACACAGCGGGGTTACAAAAGAAGATAAGAAACTCTTGTTGCACTCCTTCTCATAGGTTTGTTTTCCTGGGAGGTTTCCTAGATACCTCTGTCCAAAGAGCTTTCCTTTCACAGGAAAAAGTAGAGCTTTATTTTGACCTGTTCCCAAGTTCTCCTACTCTATCTCCTCTCTCAGCAGGGAAATTCCTCAGGATTCTGGGGTCTCATGGCATCTATGATTCTCATGATTGCTCTAGCAAGGCTTCATTAAAAAAATCTGTATGGTCCAAAAATGAACATCCATGACACTCCATTTTTGGGGTTTTTGAGAAGGGAAGTTATTTGGTGGAGAGACTAGTTTTATCAAAATCCATGTCCTGCATTTTCCCTTCCAGTTCCTGCATAATCTGCAACAACAGACACATCAGACTTTTCTTGGGGAAGTATCCATGGGGATAAAATTGGAAGGTCTTTGGAGCAGAAAATGCAGACTAAAACACATAAATGAGAAGAAGATGTTGACACTAATAAATGCTCTCAACTCTTTCAATCATATGTGCTCCCCAGGTCCCTTACAAGTATTTATGGACATCACCACAACTATGTGATACATAACCAAACATGGGAGAACCAGATCCTACCCTCTGTGCAGCCTAGTCATGGTAGCTTGGGATATAGCTTTTTAGGAGAGTATCACTCTACAGGCATATAGCATAATGTCAGAGCAACATTGTAGCAGACAAGCAAGCTGACTAAGGCCAAGAGAGAGCTTCATGAATGGAAACTGAGTCTGGATCTTCCAAGAATTGATCGAGCTGTGGAGAACACCTCGGATCTTTTGCCTCCTGTCACAGCAATCAGCGAGATGTCCTGGAATACAGATGATTTTTCTTTTCCTTGGAGGTGAATGTTTCTACATGCTTTTCTAACCTTTCCACTAATGTCTAGGGTCATTCTGAAGATTCAGAAGGACTCTCCTAAGATCATTGTGGTGACTCCTTTCTGGCCTAAGCAACAGTGGTTCAGCTTTCTATTGCAAATGGTCATAGCCGGCCGCCTAGGACATCGTTCTAGCAGGGGCACTTTTCCAGTATTTATCCTGTGTAGGTAGACCATGGAGGGGGCACAGTGCAGCCCTTTTGCCTAGGGCACCAGTTTACCTAAGGCTGGCCCTGCAATGGTTAAGGGCAATCACCACAAACCTCCTCACACAAGGTGGCAAGTGCTTGATACACCCCAGTTCCAAACAACTGCAACTAACTGCCTGGATGATAGAATCTTGATGCCTTTTAGGCACCTATTTTCTTAGAATATGACATAGGTATTAAAGGAAACAAGAAACCCTGTTATTAGAAAATCATAGATTAGAAAATGAAAAAGATTTTCTGATGAGTGCCAAGACAAAAACCAGGACCCTTTCAGGGCTAGTATTTCTCTGGTTCTGCATTATTTGTATGAGCTGCTATCTTCTTGCTTGTCTTACTCCATATCTAGATTAATTTCTCAACCATTCCAGCATGTCTGCCTGTGAATCCCCTCTGTCAGTGCAATCTCATGTGAAAATGTTTTTTTTTAAAGGGATGCTAGATATAAATCATAAACTCCAAACAAGTACCCTTGACAGGAAAATACAGCAGCCAATTGTTCTTTGATGCAAAAATCCAAGTTTAATTTATTTATTTATTTATTTTTTATTTTATTTATTTGCATTTGTTTAACCAGGATAGTCCATTGGGCTCAAGAACCCGTTTTCAATGGAGTCCTGGGGAGAAAAGCTCCACATACATATTTAGCAGAGAATGAGGATATACATAGACATTACATGGGGTTCAACATGAGAAAAGTACCAAATACAGAGGATATACATATACATTTGATGGGGTAAAACATAGTACAATTTATGTAATTAAACATGCAGAGACAGCTGAAACAAGGCAATAAGAGTAACACCAAATTTATAATTCATACAAGCAGCTTCCAAGTTTTAAAATCAAAGCACATAAAGGCACATAAATGCCCTTCACCAACTCAACGTTTTCGTCTAGTTAAAACAGACTTCATCAGATGCAGACTCATACAAACTACACATATTTATATCAGTTAATATTTAAATTATCCAATCAGCAACACTAAATAAATAAATGTGATTAAAAAAGCTTAAAAGTCATTTGTAAAATAAAATTTTCATTCCAAATATTAATAAAGCTGCATATCAATAAATGCAACTAAATATTCAACATCACACAATACAATTTTAAAAGACATATAAATTTAAAATGTTGTGAACTTTTTAGTATTTCTTTGGCAAAGGCTCCATCTAGTGACCTTTAATGGGAATGCACATAAATAGGAAACTTTTTCCTTTTGCTATTCATAATTCAGCTGATCTGATTTTTAGTAGTGGGGCAATGGAAACATTATCATTTAAACTAGGGAGCGTCGCAGCATCTAAAGTGATTTGCCACCACAATTCCTTGTATTCAATTTTTTCTTCCCACAATCCACCCCTTGCTTTCTTTTTTATTTGTGTCGCCACAAAAAATAGAAAATTTGCTCTATCACATACCTTGGTGTGCTTGTTTCTTTTTTTTTTTTTTTTTTTTTTTTTTAAGGAACTCCAGTCAGTTATTTGTGAAGATAAAAAATGATAACCTTTGTCAAAGCAGACTATTTCCAAATGATTGAATCATGCTTTTAGTTTTTGTCACATCCACAGCAACAAGACAGTTCCACGCAGGTTCACAACTCATTCTTCAAGGGCTGTGGCTTCATCTGTGAAACTTTGGAAAGGGTTGTGTTCTGCAAGTATTCTGGAAGCAGCAACTTGGTCCTCTGTGCATACTTTTACAAGATAGGCTTTGCTAGGACCATTCTCTCAGGGGGACCTTCATTCAACCTCCTCCTAGTCAGTCTAAGCTATTGCAGTGTAACCATATAGCTAAGGCTACAGCAGTAATAATCAATATGATGAGCAAAGTACAGTTGTGCAAGTAAAGTTAGCATAACAGTAGATGTTTAAATGATTACTGCTGCAGTATCCCATCCCTCCCTCCCTCAATCCATCCCTCTAACCCCTTATCTTTTAATGCTTTTGTTGCCAGGGTGAGGACTTCCATTTTTAATTTCATAGCATTGAAATTTTCAGGGCTCTAGCCTCACTTTCTCAGTTGGCATATAAGCACTGAAGGGCTTGGTATTGACTAATGAATCAGGTATGTGGAAGGTGCCCTTCAAGCTTTCAAAGCTGAATGGCTGTTATATCCATAGCTGGATATACAATAATTCATATAGCTAATACTACTGCAGAAGTGATCAACGGAACATCTACTTTTATGGTAGGTAGGTCCTGCTGCTGACTGTGTGTGAAACTGCTTTATAATTTCATTCCATTATTATTATTGCAGGAATATTCTTAATTTATAGACCAGATATACTGAACTAGATACATAATGAATGAGGTATTGTTCTCATTTAGCACATAAATAATAAGATCAGAAATATTTATTGAACTTTGTTATTCTCCATCTGCCTTCACTTTGAATCCAGTAGGTATCACTGTTTCTTGCTATGAATAACTGAAGAGACATTTCTCTTTGAGGATGCTCAGCTTTTCAAGGTGTGCCTTTCCTAATCACGTGTAATGCAGTAGGGGTGGGCATGGACACCTGGGTATGGACAGTTTTTGCTTCTGATGCTAACTTGCTAGAATTGCATTAGTCAAATGCTGTTTCTCTCCATCCTTGCTAGAATGCTAACCTGATCATAGCAGTCTTTTTCAGAGCTGTCTGGAAAGGCAACTTCATCTTTATTCAGATTTAGGTGTCTAGAGACTGGGGTATATTAAGTTGTGTGGTGTCAAATTCAAGACAATTAAGTGTAAATAAACTGACTTCAGTCTGAAACCTGAAGAAATAAAATTGTTACAAGAGAAGCAGGTAGCAGTTAGTTTTAAACTTACAAGTATTTACTTCCTTAAAATGGGTACTAAAGTTACGTAAAATGAGCAGAAAATATATTAAAATTGGTACAGCTGCTACGTACAGCAGGGAGCGACAAAAACCTCTAAGGCCAAAGATGGAGAATGCTCCTGGGATCAGTAGATCAGTGTTTCTTAAACTTTTTTGGACTAGGGAACCCCACACAAAAATATTTATATTTCTGGAACCCTTATGAAACTTTCAAACAGACACTAAGAAAATATTTATAAACAATGTAAATTTTAAAAATTCAGGTTTCAACCATGCAATGTCTTAATGAAAAGGATTTGCTCACATTGCATGACAAAAATTATAAATATTTAGTGTGTAGTTTGTTAAAAGCAGACTTACTATAGATGCAAAATTTAAGCTATTTTTATATTTTGTTTTGGTTGTAGTGACAGTGAAATCCATTTTTGCATATATATTTAGAAAGAAAACACAGGAGGATCCTAAATACTTTTAACTTAAAGATCCATACTGACAATTCGTAACTTAGTTTTCAGAATGTTTAGTGTAATGTCCAAGGAGAGATCAGACAAACAGATCATCTTCATTTGTAGAGAGATCCTTCTTTAGTTGTTCATTGAGATTAAAGGACTCCAGAATCCACAAAACAACATTCTTTTGGATCCTGACTTGAGAGAGCATAGTCTTTAATTTAAAAGACAGCATTTTCAAAGGGTTGATGATATATATATTTTTTAGTTCACTAAAACTATAACCTTCATTTTTTTTCTTTTTTGCCTCATTCCTTGGTCACTGTAGGTGTTGAAATTATCAAAGTTGATGTTTTCTGATATTTGCCACCAAACTTGTAATTTCTTCTTTTGGCCTTCTATTTTATTATAACTATTGAACACTGTTTTGTATGTTCTTGAAGAGGCAAGTTAAACTCATTCAAAAGTTAAAATATGTCCTCAAGGTAATATAACTTTGTGTTCCAATCTGTATCTTTGAAAATACGTGTTCAATGGCATTTTTTTCTGTTTGATAGAAGTATGATTTCTTCTTCTCTCAGGTCACAGCCTCTTTTTTACAATATCCATGCTCATAAAAGCCATCAGACTTTAGCATTTAATAAAGCTCTATGAGAAGAGCTCATTTCATCATACAACATTGCAAAAAGTCCTGAATTTGAAAAAAAAAAGAGCCTGACTTTATAAAGTTTAGTGCCATAATAGTTATTTTAATACTTTATTCAACTCAGCACTTATACTTTTGCCTATGAAAATTTCCCGTGTTTTATTCAGTGTATGCTTTCTGTATTTGGTGTTACTCGCCTCATTTTTACAACTAATCCTGTATTTTTATCAACCATACTAACTGCATCATTGTACAAACTGAAACAAAGTCTATGAATTTTAAATTGTCACTTAAAAAGTTGTGAGAGAGTGCTGAGAACATTGCAGTGCTGGCTGTATGACTCTTCAAGTCCAAGTACTTCAGAAATTCTCATTTAATTTTCATCACAGTCTACTTACTAACATATAGAAGTAGCAAGGCTTTATAAGCAATATCTATTGAGTCATCTAAATAAAGAGCAGAAATATTTTACATTTTAATTTCAAATATATGTTGCTGATTAATGTCTTCATCATGATTATAAAAAATTCAAAACAGTATCGTTAGAAAGGGGCATTCTTATTACTTTATGAACAAATGTGCTAACTAACATTGTTTGCATGCAGTCTGTATGCAAGGCATAATCAGGTCTTTTCCTATGGTATCATTTGTTTTTGATTTTCCAGTGTTAAATGATTTCAACAATAATGTTTTAACAGCTCTGTATTTTCATGTACCCTTAGATATATACTTCATCAATGCCTGCTGCTTTTTAACTCAGAAGATGGTGCGTTGTTGCTACTACCATACCTTTCAAAAGTAGAAATGTTCACACTTCAATTACGTATTGATGGCCACTGTTTTTCTATATTTTCAGCAGTAATCCAATTCTTTGTTTGCTAATGAGCCTGCTCTTCTGCATTAACTGTCTGCTCATTATGATTATCAACAGATATTGCACTACTATACTACACATTTTTAAAGAGTAAATCAGACTTATTTCTCATACTGGCAAATCCATCCATCCACAACCCCCTTTTTTTTTTCATTTTTGCACATAGGGTTGGGGTGTAACTTCAACAGTGACAATCATCTGGATCCAAGGTTTATACCACCAGGTGGCTAGCCCTGCTTCACTAGTTCATCCAAACCACACACTCACACCTATGGCCAATTTAGAATGTCCGATCCACCTACTGCATGTCTTTGGAATGAGGGAGGAAAACGGAGTCCTCGGAGTAAACCCATGCAAACACAGGGAGGACATGCAGACTCCACAAAGAAGGCACCCCAACTGGGAATCAAACCAGGGACTCTCTTGTTGTGAAACAGGAACGCTATCAGCAGCACCACTGTGTCACCCAACTTAAAAAAACACACACACACACACACTTACACACACATACACACACACACACACACACACACACACACACACACACACACACACACACATACTTTTTAGGACCACTCATTATGCACATGTTCTTTTGAATGCACCTTCCTGACAGTTTCAGATGCTTATTTATTTATCATATTGTTTTATATAATATTTATTATCACATAGGAGGTAAATTATATTTAGATAATTGATTTATTGTTTAATAAATCTATATTTGTTTGGTTGTGTTTTAAGTTTGGACATTTGAACATTTTTCCATAATAAAATTACCTATTTTGGAACCTTTCATCCATAAAACACCATAAAATGCAGTCATCATAATCATCCAGTATCCTTATTGAACAAGTGACTGTGTACACCTCACATGCAAGAATGCAATAAAAATGGCCACAGTGAAGTATTCCAAATTGCTTTACAAAATGCAGACTAGTACTGCAAAGTAGCCACAATAAAATATGTCACTTTATTTCACACAAATACACATCTGTCCTGCAAATTCAGATTAATGATGAGTATATGACAAGAGTAAAACTTACTTTAATCTACAGTTGGCGCCCCAAATAGTTATAGCAACTTTGTTAACTCAGACATCTCATTGTGATTTGTTTCACACAAACACTGAGTAGACAGTGTAGTCACAGGAAAGCATTCCAACTTAATTTTACTCAAGTGCACACTAGCCCAGTAAACCTAGATCAATAATTGTTTACAATGAGCACTTAACAAGCTATTAAGTTGCTTTCCTCCACAGACAACCCTCCACCCCCGACAAACAGTTATATCCACTTTGTTAAATGTGTACACCTCAGATGGCTGACTCTAGTGAAAAATAATTGCCACACAATAACTGTTAGTTCAACTTTTTCACATAAACAAGGTATTCCAACTTGCTTCACAAAAAATCCACGAGGCAAAGGCAGGGACAGTTAAGAGCTATGGAGTCATTCAGTTATCCTGAAAAGTTGCTCACCGATATCTGGTCACCTGCAAGATAGGATTATACCTCTAAACCTGCAGTCATCCAAAATACACACAAAGGCTCTTGAGAAATAGGTACATCTGGCCAAAAAATCCAGACACCTAAATAGCATAAACTTTATGCATCTATACTGCTACTCCTAGTAGGATTGTAAGATACTACTTAGGAATGCAAGTTCACAAACTGACAAGGTCAAAATGACACCACATTGTGAACACATTGTCATGTCTTCAGTATGAAATGAAAAAAGAAGTCTGGAACTGAAGGCAATTGTACATTCTGAATTGAGTGAAATTTACAAAGGTTATTTCATGGTGCTGCAGAATTGTTGGTTGTTTTGTTATCTGTCATTGCTGACTACATGTACATGGAGATAAACTGTCAAGTAATTACTGTAAAAGATTCTGAGTATTCTTTGCTGAGAGAAATCCAAACTTTAAAGGTACAACAGCAAGTAGTTAAGTGAAAAATAAGTTTGAAATTATGAGACATAAATAAGAGATACCAGCCTCCCTAGCAGCCTTAATAACTGAATGCATTTAATAGAACATTGTAGAATTTAGGTTTATTTAAAGATAGCGAATGCACTTTTTTTAGCGCTTTTAAAAGTTAATGTTTTCCGAAGTTATACAAGCTGTTTTTCACATGGGTGAGGGGAAGAACACACAACAATCAGCGTAAGTGGGAACACAGTTTGTAACTTGTACTTTAGCATGGGTAACCTTAATTTTAGGTTAGGTAATACCTGTGGGTATAGCTGTCGATTTGCAGCAGTTGTTCCAATCTACAGGATTGTACTTCCTTTTTGATGATGTACATAGTTTTGTGTGTTTATCTAATAGGAGATTGGAGTGTTCTGAAAATGTATTTACTTTTTTGTTTGAAGGTCTTCATTAAAACAAAATGTCTTGAAAAAAATGTACATATGTTCAAATGGACATTAGAAGAAGCAGCTGTATAAAAGATCAGTCTGCCAGACATTATTGTGTACATGTAAGACAAATGTTGGATATGCGCACTATTTATTATTTATTTAGTTAGTTATTTATTTTATTTGCAGTTTGTTTGCCAGGATAGTCCATTGGGCCACAAGGAGCCCATTTTCAATGGAGTCCTGGGGAGAAAAGCTCCAGGAAAAATACAAATACATAGTACACATTGCACATATACATTACAGATTATCTCATAGGAATACAAAGTAAATATGGTAAGAAAAGGTTAACAATGATAGACTACATCAGTATAGTTCATTAAGCAACAATAAAGAAACATTTTTTTTACAAAAGTAGCAGGATAGGGTAATTGCTAAGTAGTTCAAATAGTTCAATAGAGTTGTGGAACTATAGTAGGCAGTGATGGCGTATTTTGTTCTAGGAGAGTAGGAAGTGGTATTAGAAGGATTAGGTAGGATGGAAACATAAAAAATAAACTATTGTATATAAAACATGGGAAGAATAATGGCTATGCTATCCATATCATCTTGAAATGTAAATGGCCTTATAGAGATTGACAAAAAGGAAAAATTATTGCAATGCAGAATGCAAATTGCATGAGCATGAAAATTTGAAAAAGAAAGGATTTCTGGATGGATATGCAGCAGACTGTCAGGGACAAAGAGAAAGGGGTAATAATAGTAATGATTGCTAGAAGGTCTCTAGTAGTGATAAAAGAGGAAAAAATGCAATAATGGTAGATTTGTGCTAATAAGTGGCAAGAGAGGGAGATTATGATGGCATGTGTATTTCACCAAAAACTGCAGTTATGGAGCTTATGATAATGTTGTGAGAAATAATATGTTTTCAGCATGGGATATTACTTAGGTGTGGAAAGAGCTTGATTTGCGGATGTATTGGGGACATATAAGGGATAAATATAACGAAAGATGGTATATTTCTGAACAAATTATGAGAATATTTGACACGGAAGAAATGAATTCAGTAGTAGGAACTCACACAGAGTTTACATATTATTCCCAACGTGCAGTAACTGGGCTAAGCTAGATAGAAATTGTATTTTGTAGGGGTGTGAGCACTTAATTGAAAGCTTTGACACACATTCAGTAACTGTTTCAGATCATGCTCCTGTAAAAAAACTAAGATAAAAATACAGGGCAATGAAGTAAATATGAGACATTGGTGTTTTCCAACTTGTTAGAAACAGAGGAATTTAAGGAAGAGATAGTAAAAATTATAATAACATTATTGACAGAAATGTCTTTTGAAGTGATAGCTAGAGAGTAAGATAAAATGAAAATGTAGCTTATAGAAATAAAGAGAAATGTATATGATTAAGGAGTAACATGAATTATTTGGAGGACTGACAAAGGTTAAAGTATTGCAGAATAAGGGAATAAGAATAACACAATGCATACTTCTGACAGAATAAGAAGAGTGATAAGTAGAAAAATAAAGGAGAATTTGGATAATACGCATGAAATTAGAAAGATTGGTGTTAAGATGTTTTTAACAACAACTGCAGAGCACAAAAACTTTTAGCATAACCACTTAGGCAACTGAAAGTAGAAAGTTTTTGTCACCAAACTTAGGGAGCCTGTTGAGGGAGTTAAGATATTTCAGAAATATTATGAAAATTTGTATAAAGCCAAAAAACAGTGAAATTAAGAAAGGGTACAAATGGAGATGTTTATTAAAGATATAATTATGCCAAGGTTTAGATGTAGATGAGGCTGAGCAACTAACACTTAACATAGTAACAGAGTAAACTGAAATTTTATGAGTAGAATGACCTTTCAAGAACATGTTAAAAATATCAAGCAATGCAAGATTATTTTCTTTAGGTATGATTTCAGTGGTACATCTCTCGATGCATGTGCTTAATATTGAGTTTTGACTTACTGGACAAACATTTTGTACTGCCATCTTATTTCCAGATTTAAAAATTTGAATAACTAATGATTCTTTCCAAGATCTTGGTATGTATCCATTACCGATAATAGAATTTTATTTTATTTATATTAATTTTCTGGGGTAGATCACTAATCTCTGTGGACTTTTTTCAGACTCAGCCTGGGAACACAATACAGTCGCATGACTTGCTCGGAGTCACACAGTTAGGCAAGAGAGGCTGAGGGAATCAAACATTGCAAGACTAGACCACAGGAAATAGCTTTATAATAGCTCTTTAATCCACTAAGCTATCTAAATGTCTTAGTTAATATACTCCCCTTGCCCTTATAGTATCAAAAGTATCACTATTTAGACAAATTTGGTGCAATGCTACTGTTGGTGTTATGGTTAAAAAAATCAGAAAAGGAAACTATTTGATTTTCGTTTTTGACCATATACTCACAAAATAATCTTTTATATTAACCAGCAAAATTCCAGGAATACAGTCTGGTCCACTCAGTGTATCAGATTTAATTTTATCTAAGGCTGTTAATAATATTTCTTCAGTAACATTATGGCATTTTATCATATGATCAATTCTTTTTTCCAAGAATTGAGAATAACATTCACTCATATCAGTGTCAAAAATAGTAAAATGTTGATTACATTTATTAGCCATCAGTTCATGATCATTAATCAATGACCCACCTACAAAAACAGAATTAATATGATCTGTGTCATTCCTGAAGGAATTAATGTATTTATAAATGTTTTGGTGTTTGCGTTATCAGCTGCCAACACATTTTCATATTTTATTTTTCATTTCTTATACTTATTGATAGTTCCTGACATCTTATAATTCCTCCATATTGGAAATTTATTTTTGGAATTTACTGTTCTGTTGCAGGTTGTCTGTATTACCATACCCTCACTAACTTACTCCCAATTCAAACATAGCAAAATATTCTTTAACTGGTAATATCAGTTAGACCATAAGTATAATGTTTGGTCCGTAATCTTGGTTTACCCTTAGCAACTACTTCAAATAAGAAGGACAGATTGATCAGATAATCCTAGAGAAGAGAAATTCAAATATTTTAAATTAAAATTGGATTATCTGTACCTGACAAGTCTGGGATATTACTACCTTGAGTTATTTCCAAAATCAATTGTGTAATATGATACTCAAAAATCTCAATAAATTCTCTTTCACAATTATTTCCTTCTTCATTTACTTGCCAGTCAGTGGTAGGATAATTAAAGTCAGCTATCAGTACCAGATTTTTATAATCTAAAGTAATATTTTATATAGGCAAATCAGTTTAGTGAGTATTAGAGCATTTAGATGTGAATCCGGGGGTGGGGTGGGGTGTGGGGTATGGGGAATGCAGCTAGAAAATAAAGAACTGTATTGGCAGATATGGCTTAATAGGCTTAATGCAGGTAGTACCCCGGGTCTAAATGAAGTATCGTTGATCACCTGTTTACTGAAGTTAGAAGCTTACAGGCGATAAAACAGCATTTAGGGAACCATTTTATTATATATCTTTTTACTACACAGGCATCTGTTGGTTTTATGGTTGTATGTTCATTTAACCTGGAATTTGTTATATCAGATACTTAATGCATGGTTTTTAAATGAAATGTAAGAGTGTCACTTTAAGAAATAAATTTGAGGAAGTCATGTGATTAATTACTAACATTTAAATTGTATGGTTGGGATACTTTGTAACATCTGATGAAGTCTTTCATAGCAGTTGAAGATGAAAGCCCTTATATTTGGTTTACCTAATAAACAGCAGTGTGTTTTTGCAGTGACTTGCATGCATCCGTGTATTTTTGAATTATTTTATTCTTTTTTTTAGCTGTTTTCTGAATCCATTATAGGTGTACACTAAAAAAAGAATCAAAGATATAGTATTGTGCAACAATATTTCATAAGCTTGGACCATTACACACTCCAACTGAGCAATAATCTGTACAAGTTTACAAGAAATTGAATTTCTAACTCATAAAGTTATGCCTCCACTTCTCTTGCTGATTTGAAAGCATTCAAATTTGTTATATATTAGTATTTGTAAGTTAGATGAATTCCATGTCTTGGTAACAGCAATCAACTCATATCCCTCAGAAAGTGCAAACATTTTAACTCATTTTCCCTGTTCCCTATGCTCTGGGCATTGCAATATAAACATTTTAAACATCCCTTAAATTTCCTGTTTTTATTGCACAAATGGTTCTGCTCATGTGAGACCCTAAACAAATTTCAACACAATTCCTAAATATGCCTGAGAGAACCTTAGTTTCATTGTAATTAAGATGAAGTCAATTTCTTGGAAATCTTTCTAAATCATAGGGATAGTTTTCCCAACATTTTATTAACTTAATATTGTAGACATTGTAGACATTGTCTTAGCCAGTCATTAAATGATTTTGTTTTTAACCACTGGTAATCTGACCAACAGAAGCTAGGAAGGGTTTCACATAATGCACACGCTAGATTTAAAGTTTCAAAATGCTCACTTATATCAAGAATTGTATTTTTCATCTTATTTAATGGTGCATACCTTAAATCATTAATACCGCCATGCAAAATAAATTTAGTATAGGTTGGTTTAACCCTAGATAACCTTGATATCAAATTTGAATAATCAGTTAACTTCAAACCCGGTAAAGAGGAAATGGTAATACAGTTGTACTAAAACCACCATGGCTCAAACTCTACTACTATCCACACTTCTGTACACTGCCCCCATCTTCACCAACCTATCCAAAACAGAAATTACAAAACTAGACACGTTATAATCAAATTGCCATATTTGCCACAAATGCCCCTTACCGTTCTCATCATTGCCACTCACTATACCAACTCAAATGGTTGGAATTTCTAAATCTCATCACTTTCCACCAACTAGTTTTTGCTAAAAAACTCCTATTATATCCAGAAAGAATACCAATACTATCTAATTTACTTATAATACACGAAAACCCAAGACAACTATGCTCTAGTGACAGGACCTTAATGAAAATCACCAAATCCAGCAACTCATCAGATTCTGGAACTCACTACCCCTGATATTACCTCAGCAAATTATGTCAATAAGTTTAAACATCTACGAAAGGAACACCTACTTACCAATAGGCAATGCCCCTGTCTCCCCCCAGGTTGACCTCCTACAACTGCTTGTTCCCTCAATATTTCCTCCATCACTCTCTAAATACTAACTTGACCTAACTCTCAGAAATTCAGGAAGAAAATACTGTTACAACTATTATATCTTCCTACCATTCACAGATACTATATATTTGTGTGCCTAAGTACCTCCAAAATGTGGAGAAATAACATTGTGTTTTTCTAAAAATGTCATGATGTGTACCTTGTCTCTCTATATGTGGTATAACTCTGTATGTTGTAGGCTTACCTTTTTATGACTTGTAATTTTTACCAACACTGGAGTTTTTCTCCCTGGGCCTCCGCTGAAAATGGACATTTATCCAGTCGGATCCTCCCTGTCAACAAATGTAAAATAAAATAAAATAAATAAATAAATAAAATACTCTGTATTCATTGATGTTATTTGACTAGTAATGCATTTTACATGAGTCCAAAAATGCAGTAATTTAGAATAGCATTCTTTTCCACTGTTATCTGTTACAGAAATTAAACCAGGCTCTTCACTGTGTTTATCAAAAGCAATTAAAGCAGAAAAAAGATTTTTCTCCAAACTTTCTGAAGACAAAACAACATCCTGAGTATTAGACTGAATCAAATGATGTTTACTGGCATTAAGCTGAACTATGCTCAACTTCAGTCTCATTTAATGCCATTTTAGACATAGGAACTAAAGAAACCTATAATGGTGTAAGCCTCTTACACTTTGACCTATACCCTTCAATCAACAAATCATCACTCAGTGTATTATCTTCTCTCAGATCTAAGTTTCCTTTCTTATTCCTGATATCAGTTACACCAGTGTCAAATTTTGCAACAAAAGACTGAAAGTTTTACATTAGAAAATTCAGATTGTTTAGTACAAGCACTATTCCTTTATTATGGCGTGTTGTATGTATAGCTGAAAGAGGGGGCATAACCAGACAGTTATCCATTCTTTAGAATCAACCAAATCTTTTTTTTCACATTGTTCCTATTAAGAGATAAAACTGTCTTGCTTGAAATAACGTTTGATTAATTAAAGGAAATTTCTTATACCACATTTTTCAGTGTGGAACATTTACTAATATTCTTCTTTTTCTTCATGCCATTAGTATTCCCAGCTTTCCTTTTCCTCTTAACTGGAGTTTTAACTGACTTAAACTTTTCCCAGCTCAGCCTTGATCCTTATTTAACTTCCTACTTATCAGCCGAACCTCCCTTGTTTCCATCCTTACTTTCTCAATATCATTATCTTTTTACATCTGAATGTCCCAATGGCTAATCTTTAACAGATTCAGAAATGGTCCTTAATCCTGCTCCATTTCTGCATTTACATTCAGTTTGAAAATCAAGCAATGTGCTATTTAAAATTAAACTTAAATCTCCCAACCCTTTACAATTAATACACTTTTAGTCTAAATTAGAATTTATTAGCAATACCCCACAAGTTAATCAAATCTTCAAGAACATATGAATAAGTTGTTATTAACCTATCACTACCTAAATGTGACAATACTCGAGTGCCATCAAACAGCAGAATATAGCATCTGTTCAAGAGAGGAACAGTTATAGTTCAGCACACAGCCCCAAATAGGAAGACATGCCCCTTATTAAAAAGCACATACTTTCAGTGCTGAAAAACTAAACAATATAAAAAAAATTAGAATTTCTTCACCTGTGTACTTAAAAAGACAGCCAGGGAAGAGTTCACAGCACACCATCACCACCAAACAGCAGAATATTACCACTCAAGAGCAGAACAGTTGAGGTTCAGCACACAGCTCCAAATAGGAAGATATACCCCCTCCCCCCCATTAATTAACACATACTTTCAGTGTTGTACATCTAAAGAAAATAAAAAAATCAAAGTTTCTTCACCTGTGTCCTTAAAAGGACAGCCAGGGAGGAGTTTCCATCACACCAAGCACCACCAAACAGCACAGTGTAGCATCCACTCGAGAACAGTTATAGTTCAGCACATAGCCAAAAATAGGAAGACATGCCTCCCTATTAAATAATACATGCTTTCAATGACGTTTTACTAAATAAAATGACAAAATCAAAATTTTTTTACGTGTTCTTAAAATAAATCCAGAACAGGACTTTCCTGTTTTTTGTGGCATTTTCAGTCTATTTCAGTTTTTTTTTCTGGATGTAAAGCTAACAAGAATTGGTTCAGCAGTACCCATATTTATGAGGATATGGTAAGGTGAAATATTTAGGAGTATAGATTAAAAGTCTTCTGTTATGGCAGCTAAGGATATGTGGGAAGAGATTAAACAAAAGAGGATACAAAACCTGAGAAACTGGAAGCTGTTCATCTTTATGGATATGAATAGTAGAATTCTTCTTCTTCTTCTTCTTCTTCTTTCGGCTTTTCCCGGTTAGGGGTTGCCACAGTGGATCATCTGTCCGCTCATGATTGGCAGTGGGGTTTTACAGTGTTGAGTTGCCAGCCCAGCGCCCAACCTTCCACAGAAGGCACACACACACTCACACCTAGGGCCAATTTAGAGTGAATAGTAGAATAAAAGCAACAAAATGTTTTTGTATCATTAGTTTTATGTACAGGTCAGGCATATTTTTATCAACTAGAAGATAAAAGAAGTTGTGGACAATAATTAAGAAACAGTTAAAGGCATTTAACTGAGAGGGACTGAAGGCAAGTGTTAAGTGAGTTAAGCTGATCCTGCCAATAGAACAAGAGGATTTAGGGTTACCTAATAGGTTAACTAATATTTTAGCACATAAAACAATCAGAAGGTGTGGAGAGGGATAATGAAAAAGCAGGGGAAAAGTTCAAGAAATAATGAAAGAGTGTGATTTTGGACGCAAATCCTTAAGGAGAATCGTAACAACCATACAGAATATATGGGGTCTGAATGGAGAGATGGTAAGTCAGCAAGCAAAGGAGAGTAGTATTGCTGAAATTGAATTCATCCTCAAGTCTTGGTGAGTACCTTAACAAGGTGGGCCCTGTTTTTTTTACAAAATCTCACCAAGACGACACTGTTATATAGACTGCATTTTATATAGCATATATCATGGACAGAAGTAGGTCAAAAATTGAAAAAAGATATCTGGGTGCATAAGACCCAGGATAAAAAAAAACTGCCCAATCCTGGTAGGCACACTGGTGCCAGGAGTGGAAAAAAATGACAGTGTGGAATCATCAAAATATGGAAGCATTCCTACAATGGGGCCAGGCCAGGCCCAGGGGGAGGATGGCCCCCCCGTTATAGAAGGAAGTAGTAGTCCACAAAAACCACAAAAACTGATAGGCCAAAGAAGAGCCAGAAAGACAATAGAGTGGACTATTGAGGATAAGAAAGTAATTATGTATCATTACTGTTATGCAAAAAGCCCAGAATTTCCAGACACAAAATATACAAAACGAGTAAGAGAGAAATTAGAGAAAAGAAAGATACTTCCACAATAGAAACTGTCTGAAGCTTCAAGTAAAAACTTGTATTCATTAATACAACAGATTTGTGAAAAACGTTATATAGACCAAGAAACTTTGATCTGTTTGGAAAAAGAAGCATCTGAGGAAGTGCGAAAATATAAACAAAGCCTAGAGATGTTTGAAAAGTATAAAAAAGAAATATAGACATGGGAAAGAGAGATTTGATATGGGGCAATATCTATGCAAAGTCAAAGACCAAATTAATCAATACAAAAAGGTGGCCTCACAGTTATTGAAAGAAAAATACAGGCAAAAGCAGCCAGATATGGAAAATTTCACAATAAAAAAAATGTCACAAAGAGGGAATGTAGAAAAGAAGACTAGTAAAATAGAAGTTAAAATAATAGAAGTTAAAGTTATGGAATGCCTGCAAAGTGAGGAATTTGTTGTAAAAGGTCTAACACAGGTTACACCACAGCATGATGGAACGAGTCCCCAAAGCAAGGAGAAACAGGAAGACCTGGAAACATCTGAAGTAGAAATATGGACATGGGAAAGAAAAAGAGATTTAATATGGTGTAATATTTATGCAAAAGTGAAAGCAAAACTAATCAATACAAAAATACTAGTACCAAATATGCAGTGGATATAAAAAGTGTACACACCCCTGTTAAAATGGTTGTTTTTTGTGATATAAAAAATGAGACCACAATAAATAATTTCAAAACGTTTCCCACCTTTAATGTGACCTATAACCTGTACAGTTCAGTTGAAAAACAAACAAATCTGTTAGGGGAAAAAATATAAAAAATAAAAAACATACAATAAGCTGGTTGCATAAGTGTGCACACCCTTAAACTAATACTTTGTTGAAGCACCTTTTGATTTAATTATAGCATTCAGTCTTCCTGGGTAGGAGTCTTATCAGCATTGCACATCTTGACTTGGCAATATTTGCCCACTCTTCCTTGTAAAAGCACTTCAGATCTGTCAGATTTTGAGGGCATCTCTTGTGCACAGCCTTCTTCAGGTCACCTCACAGATTTTCTATTGGATTTTGGTCTGGGCTCTGGCTGGGCCATTCCAAAGCATTAGTTTTCTTCTGGTGAAGCCATTCTTTTGTTGATTTGGATGTATGCTTGGTATCATTATCATGTTCAAAGGTGAAATTCCTCTTCATCTTCAGCTTTCTAGCAGACACCTGAAGGTTTTGGGCCAAAAGTGACTGTTATTTGGAACTGTTTATAATTCCCTCCACCTTGACTAAAGCCCCAGTTCCAGCTGAAGAAAAGCAACTGAAGTGAACCATGCTTCACCGTGGGGATGGCGTTCTTTTGGTGATGCAAAGTGTTGTTTTTGCGCCATACATACCTTTTGGAATTGTGGCCAGAAAGTTCACTCTTGGTCTCATCAGACCATAACACATTTTCTCACCTTCTTTTGGACGACTTGATGGATTTTTCTACAAATTTTAGCTGGGCCTGGATGTTTTTCTGTGTAAGAAAAAGTTTCTGTCTTGCAACCCTACCCCATAGACCAGACATATGGTAAATACGGGAGATTGTTGTCACATGTAGTACACAACCAGTACTTGCTCCTTCAGTGTTGCTGTAGGTCTCTTGGCAGCCTCCCTGACCAGTTTTCATCTTGTCTTTTCATCAGTTTGGAGGGACATCCAGTTATTTGCAATGTCACTGTTGTCCCATATTTTCTCCACTTCTTGATGACTGTCTTCACTGTGTTCCATGGTATATCCAATGCTGTGGAAATTTTATATCCACTGTATTTCAAGAGAAATACAGGGAAAGGAATCTGGACATGTAAAACTTTACAGTTAAAAAAATAAGACAAAGAGGAAAGGTAGAAAAGAAGATCAGTAATGGAGAAGTTAAAGAAATAGAAACTGAGGTTATGGAGTACCTGCGAAGTGAAGGATTCAGTGTAGAAAATCTAATTCAGAAAACACCACAGCAGGATAGAGCAATAGACATCCAAATTACGGAGAAACCAGTGGAATGGGAAGCAACAGAGGTCAGTTGCCATATGAAGATATTTTGGTGCCTTTCACAAAAAAAAATATATATATATATATATATATATATATATATGGGTTCATGTTACACCGTCGACAACTGACTACATCGACAACTAGCCCTGTAACATGAAATACACGAAATTTCAAAGCATCGAAATAGCACATAACCGACAACCGCGTAATCAACGCTAACTCAACTGACAGCCACTTAATCGACAAGTACATAACTCATACATATATATATATATATATATATATATATATATACAAAGTGCAGCATATCCACAACACACTAACTGCGTGCTGCCAACTATCATAGTAAATATATCTGTGCATGATAGCGAACGTAAATAAACCTTCACTCTTTTCGTGAGGATATTAGTGCTGCTAACTGTTTAAATAAATATATCTGGTCATGGTAGTCACCATACTTGAAGTATAGCTGTGTCCGACACCCTGAATCTGCAATTACATGCCATAAATCTGCAATTACATGCCATACTGCTGTACTTCACATTTTAAGAAGAGTAGCCACACACCGAACAAACTCGATATCTGTGTAATTCTCCATATTCCCAATCAGTTTCTCAAACCTCTTCTGGCGTTGGATAGGCTTCCTCCGTTTAGGTGATGATGGGAAACCCGTAGACATACGTACCCGTAGTTCGTCAACCCTGTTCTGTTCACGGGTTAGGATTTGTAACAGATAACTCAGATCGGGCAACGCGAGTATTTATGTAGTTGGGGATTCATTCATTTGTTGTTAGGATTCATTTATTTTCTGTTGATTGCACTACGCAAACACCTCCTATTTACTGCTCCGATGTATTTCCGTTGGCTACACTGCACAGATATGTTTAATGTGATAGTTAACAGTACAACAGTAGTGTATGGTGGATATTCCGCAGTGTTTTACTCTGCGTTATGTATTTATCGATTAAGTGGCTGTCGGTTGAGTTAGCGTCGATTACGCGGTTGTCGGTTATGTGCTATTTCGATGCTTTGAAATTTCGTGTATTTCATGTTACAGGGCTAGTTGTCGATGTAGTCAGTTGTCGACGGTGTAACATGAACCCATATATATATATATATATATATATATATATAAATGTTCACCTGAAGCTGGACAGCAAGGGAAGGAACAGGAAATTGTGGGAACGCTGATGCAGTCAATGTTGAGGAGTGATAGGCCAATGAGTTCCCATATAACAAAGCAATGGATGACACAGGATGAAATTGAAGAGAATGTGCCTCAGGAAGATGCTATAGAACTTTCTACAGAATGCCTGCAGGAAATGGAGGACAAAAGTGTGCCCTCAGTTTAGAAGAAAATGAGCTAAGATAAGAGATGCTTCATTTAATAGAGATAACATATTAAGATCAATGAAAAAATAGACTGCAGAATGTCAATAAAAGCCAAAATGTTAGAAGTTTGGTAAAACAAATGAACACAGTAATTAGGACTGTCCATAGAGTTCCATGTGATAAAACAGAAGTAAATGGGATATATTATTGTGCAGCTAAATTAATAACATATAAAGTTCTACCACAAGAACACTGGGTAGTAAGGGAAAGGAAGGGGAGAAATCAAATACCATCATGGAAGTTTCAAACAGAGAAAGCTATAAAGCAATTAAGCCAAGAAGTGTCATTGTTAGAAGCATATATAAGAGGGAATAGATCAACAAAAATACTTAGAAAGCTAGACGTGATAAAAGCAACGCACAGTATTATAACAGATCAGGATTTATCATGCACTATCGCAAATGATAAACTAAAAATATCAGCACAGGCAGAAAAACTTAGAAGATACACAGATGAATATAAAGAAAAAGTACAAAATAAGCAATTTATTGATGACCCAAAAAACATTTATAGAGAATTGGGAAACAAGGTAAGATGAATTGAAAGACCACCAAAAAAGAAGAAATGGATACATTTTGGAAAAGTATTTATGAAGCTCCTGTGGAACATAACAAAGATGCTAAATGGATAGAAGAAGTAAAAGAAAGAATAAGAAGTTTAAAGGTATAGGATATGAAATGGGATGAAGTAACAGCCAGAAAGATTGAAATAAAGTTAAGAAAAGCCTCTTAAATGGAAAACACCAGGCCCAGATGCAGTAGCTAATTTCTCGTTAAAAGTATTAACATCTTTGCACAAAGATTTATCCATGAGTAACAACTATTTATATGCTCACTCTGAGCACACACCAGCCTGGTTAACAACAGGAAAAATAATGCTCCTACTTAAGAGTGAACCTGCAAGCTACCCTAAAAATTACAGACCAATAACTTGCCTTCTAAAGATGTAAAAACTATACATTGGAATTGATGCCAACAGAGTTTATAGTCATTTAGAAGAAAACTCAATTATGGCAATAAAAGAAAAGGGCAATAAAAAAGGGGTCTATATCAAATAGCGAATCGCACAAATTACGAGCACTCTTAATATCAAATATACCGGACCTCAAAGTGCTTTTCTGAGATTGCGGTACAGTGAAGAATGGGATATTTGCCCTTTCCTCACTGTAGTGTGATCTCGGAGTTAGAATATATATTGAGTGGGGGGTGTAATAGGAAGTTCGAGTGTAATAGGAAGTTCAAGGTCTGGTACATTCAATATTATGAGCATTCACAATTTGTGCTATTCGCTCATATGATATAGACCCTAAAAAAAGTCATATGGAACAAAGGATCGATTTTTGTTAAATTAAGTCATAGTGGAGAACTGTAAAAAAGGGAAGAATTTAAGTATGGTATGGATTGACAACAAAGAAGCATTTGACTGTATCCTGTATTCATGGATAAAAGAGTGCTTAAAAATGTATAAGATACACCCTACACTAATCGATTACATTACAGTAACCATGGAACAGTGGCAAGCCACTTTCCAAATAAGCCATGATAACGGACAAATTATTATCCCAGGGATAAAAATTCAAAGAGGGATATTCCAGGGTGACTTCCTCAGATCGCTCCTATTCTGTCTTGCCCTTAACCTATTAAGGTGTCTACTTAACAGATTAGGCCATAGGTATAATTAGGCTCCTAGAAAACAACAAAGTGTAAAGACTTCTCATATTCTCTTTGTCGATGATTAAAAATTGTATAGCTCATCAGATGAGGAACTGGAAGCACAACTAAAAGTAGTCAAAACTTTTTCAGATGATATAAAAATGTATTGATATAAAAATGCCTTGGTCTTGATAAATGTGCAAAAGCAACCATTAAAGCAGGAAAGCTGCAGCACTAAGAAAACATTAGTTTGGGACAAGAATGTTTTATAAAAGAAGTCGAAAAAGAGGGAGTGTATAAATATTTTGGAACTAATGAAGGATCAAAAATGAAACATGAACAAATGTGAACAGAACCTAGTAAGGAATATTGTAGAAGAATTTAATTCCGAAAACAGCGTTGACATCTAGGAACAAAATTCAAGCTATAAACCTATTTGTTCTTCCTATATAAGTTTTGGAGTGATTGACTGGCCCCAAAAGATGTTGGCTAGATTAGATTGGAAAACAAGAAGGATGTTTCATGTTCATCAAATGATTTATAAAAATCAGTGCATATCAAGATTATATATTCCCCGTTCTGATGGATTTATGGGCCTCCTTAAAGTTGATTACATGTATAGATCTGTAATCGTGGGACTGCACACATATCTGTTGACCTCACAAGACTCAAACATAGTGAAAGCTTTGAAATATGAGGAGAATAAATCTAAAATGACTTCCCTGCTTAATCTAGCAGAAGCATATCGGCGTCAAGCAGGAATGGAAATCAAACCGGAAGTAGATAAACATCAGGCAGCAACTGAATGTGCTAAAAAAAAAAACAAAAAGAATATAGGGTGAAGGATCAGATAAGAAGGCAAGAAATTTGGAAAATGCATAAATATAGTTGCAAGTATAGAAAACTCCTGGAAGAACCTCATGTTGATCAGGACTGAATGCAGGAGTGGTTTAGGAGAGGCGAATTCAAACCAAAAGATGAAAGGTTAATATTGGGGGCCAAAGATAGTGGCGAATTCAAACCAAAAGATGAAAGGTTAATATTGGCGGCCAAGGATAGTGGGCTTACATACACACTGATTTCTAAAATCCATTGAATATGTGGGAGAAACAGGTTTTGTAAAACAGAATTGGAAACAATCGCACACCTTGTTGCTGGCTGTGATATACTAATGGCTGAAGTGCTGTATACCGAAAGGCATAATAATGTGGCAAGGCTGTTGCACTGAGAATTGCTAGAAACATGAGCCACAAAGCATCACAGAAAATGATACATGGGATCACCCATTACCAACAGTCCAAAGGATAGATGTGAGAAAACCAGATATAGTGGTCCATGAAAAGAAGAAAAAAGTAGCACTGATAATTGAAATTGCTACACCCAGTGACTACAGCGTCTTGTATACAGAGGCACAAAGTCATAAAATATCAGGATTTGCAGGCAGAAACAAGAGCAATGTGGAAGAAGGATACCCAGACAGTTCCAACAGTAGTAGGAGCAACAGGTCTAAAAAGAATCTACAATCGTATTTAGATATGTTACCAATACATGTAGCTCAGTACGAATTGGATAAGGAGTAATTACTGGACACATTCCGGGTGCTGCGAAGACTGAAACAATACTAATTTCATGAACTTTAATCATACTTTGACTTAGGAATGGTGTCCATTCCTGTCATGGTATTAGAAACCCAAAAATCTTGGAGAAATTAAAAATATATATTCTTGAAGTTGCAGAAGAGATTCTAAGAACCGAGCCAACACAAGAATGAGGAAAGGAGTTTTTGCCAATAGGATTGACTGCAAGTAGGGGTACAGAAAATAGGTGTGGGGGGGGGCTGGAATTTACTGGGAAAAACTGGCAATGAAACCAAAGTATTTGGATACAAAACTAGAGAGGGAAAGGGAATAGAGAGGGATGAGGCCAATAATACATTTGGACTGCAAGGTTTAGACTGCCTTCCTGTCAGGGATTGATATTAGATTATAGGCAAAGAGAAAGAGATACTTGCTCTGATATAGTTTTAATTGAATCTAGAGCAGAAACTGTAAGAATCAATCTGAGGAGGTTGGAAAAGATTGGGAAAGGAAGCTGGGAATGCAGTTTACAAATGGAGCAGTGGGAAAACATATGTACGGCTCCCAAGTATGCAACAAAGTCCAGAAGGCTTAGGATTTTTGCTTGGGAGTGTTTGCATAGATATTTTTAACCCCCAGGGAGACTCTGTTTTTTTTCTCTTTTATATAGTAAATGTTACAGGGAGTATGGGGAAGAAAACATTTTGGAATTTTAATTAGTTGGCAGATTAAAAAAAATCCCTACTGAGTACTCTTTCAGAAATATCTGGTGAGCAAATGGTTGTAAGTAAAGAAATGATTCTTTATTGCTAGGATACAGGATCTGAATTGCCTAGACATAGTAAGGCCTTGTTAAGTTTAATTCTGTTAACTTCCAAAAAAGCAATTACTAGAAACTCAAAATCAAAGTCTAATCCAACTGTATTAGAAGTACTGAATATTGGAAAAAAGATAAAATAAATGGAAGAGGTATCTTTAGAAAAGGAAATGAATGAACAAATTACATAGAAATAAATGGAAGTTGTGGGGGGCCAGTACCTGCAGAGTAATATTCAGGAGGAGGAGTGAGGTTTAAGGCAATGCAAGCATTGACAGGTTTATTTGATGTTGCACTGATGATAGTTACAAGGAAAGAGCTTGTATGTGATGTACAATGTATCTAAATGGAAAAAAATGTTAATATGGTTTGTTAGTCATAGGTATTCTACAAAATTAGGGACAATTTCAAAAACATCTAGTACCACAGAATAAATACTCCAACTTATGTCATAAAATGCACACTACTCCTGTAATGCCAGATAAATAACAAAAGAGCATAAGCTGTTTTCATCAACAACCTTCACTGCATATTTAGTGACTGCAGTGCTCAATTATTTGTTAGACACCTGGACATCTAAGGTGAGGAAAAGTTAGGAATTCTGCAAAATCAGAAACAGACATGTAAGGAAATCTAGTGAAAGGTGATATATTTCCAAGAGAAAAGCAAGCAATGCTGCTCATGTAAAATCAGGCTTCTGTTAATGTGTATGAATACCTAATACATTATGTCTCAGCACAATGTAGATTTTGCATCACCACATGCATTATTTGAACAAGAATCAGTTATGCATAAGCACAGTGTAAAGCCCAGAATACACACATACACACATGCACACATACCTCTTCTTGACTTCTGCTGGTCCCACTCCCTTGAAACAGAAAAAGATATGAATTGAGAGCCAAATAAGTCATTTGTCATGATAAATCTCATTTTTACTTGGGGTTGGGGTGTCACATCAACATTAGTGTGAACAGGTGCAATTTCTTTTGTATTTGTCAAAGTACCCAGGTTTTAGACTGAGAGCAAATCTAAGAATTATGAGGCTGATCTTCTCAGTATGGCATTTTTCCTCAATTACAGTTTACAGCAAAATTTCTGGAAAAGATATGAGTAGTTAATCAGAAACCCACTCTGCCCTTATGCGCTACTTCATGCATACATACCAAATGCCGGTGGAAAACAACTTTAGGGTTAGGGCTGTGAACTGTTTCTGTGAGAGTTTTGGACATATCCCACAATATTTTGGTAAAATTCTACTATCAGATGAATGCAGCTTCCCACAATAGAATTTAAATCTGTTTTTAATGTAGGAAGGAAAGATCTTGACACCTCATTGCAAAGAATCATTCTCCCAGCAACTACTTTACTTAATGAAATCAATTGTCGAAGCACTACACCTCAAGGAAGGAGGAATCCCCCACAGAGAAACTGATATGTTACTTGTATATACTGATGATCATTATATAGATGGACAGTCAGCTCAAAAATTAACAAGCTGTAGTCAGGGGTTTGAGTCTGGCATTTACCACTTCAAAACTTTTTTTATTGTGAGCAAGTTCTTTAACTAGACAGAGCTTCTGGGTTATACCTGTAGACAGTTTTTGGTGTCTAATGACCTTACTGATTAACAAATACATTTATGAAAAAAATGAACAATTAAGATGGAGTGAGTGGCACTGTTATTATGCTCTGTCATAGAACGAGCTATATAGGCACCACTTAAGAATAAACATATCAAACTAATAAAATGTTACAGGGAATATGGTAATATAAGTTGTATGGAGGTTTATAAAAAGATACTAACATATTACATAAACAAGAGTCACAATAATTTCGACAGAGAACTTCTACCTTAAAGTTTTAAGTTTAGTATAAATAATGTGCATTAGTTACTGACTAGTCACTCATCATAAAATTAAAAATTACAGATTTGGTATGAGGAGCTTTCTTCCTAAACTGCTGAAACTGTAGTTTTGCAGCATGGATAAAAGTAACATGATGGACAGAGGTTTATTTTGTAAATTATCTTCACCAGCGGGTGGCAGCAGTACATAAGCAATGGTGTTCACTTCTCCTTTGTTTATGAAAAAAGTACAAATGCTCACTTTGCATTGGCAGTTCCAACTTCATGTATTGAAGCAAAGCAGTAAACTAAAAAGATGCAAGCAGCTAGTTAGTATCAAGAAAACTAGTTTATGCAGTTAGTACTGTTGCAGTGTACAGTATCAACTGTGATGAAGTGATAACCTATGCACATTGTGAGCTTATGTGTATGCATGACATAATGAAATAGTACAAATAACTAATACAGACACACAGTACTTTTATAAATCTGCTTCTTGTGGCCTGTGGTGAATCCAGCAGCACATTCTTCATTCAGTAGGTGGAAGTTCGCAAAATCACTGTAGTTCTTGAAACTGGACTGGGAAAAACTGCCTAAACCAGTTATTTGTCACACCTCCTCATCATTCTCTAATGATCCAATTGATACATAAGAGCACAAGTGCCCAGTAAAGCCTGGTCTGCTCTCTGAAGATCTGCCTTTTACTTTAAGTTGTGAATTTGACTTTATACCTTTATCTGCTTCCTATAAGGTGGCCTTATCTTGGATATGTTTACTGTCTGTAATATGCTGGCTTGGTCTGATAAAGAGGAAACAACAAATCAATTTTTGAAGGGGCCACTGGGAATTTTGTGGCATCCTCTTATTTTAAGCCTAAATTCAGTATCTTCCAGCCTGTGCTGGACAGTTGAGACGTAATTGGAGTTTTGTGAAAGTGAAATATTTAAATAATATTGTGAGCAGCTGCTTGCACACGAGCAGCATGTAAGCAGTAGTGGTCATAGCTGCACACTGCATATTCGCAGACACAGAAACACAAACATTTTCAGTAAGATGTAAAATTTAAAAAAAAATGCTGGTATTTTCAGTCACTGTTGCATTTATCACAGAGAGAAACTAAAATGAGTTAGAAGCATTGATCAACTTCAAGAAAACTGTTGTACGTTTAGACAACTACGCAAATGGCCTCTATTGTAATCCCCGATAATTTGCTAGAGAGATAGATTGCACCAGTAGTCAGATAGCAAAAACATTTACTGGTACAACTCTTTTTTGTAGCACTCATGATGGTAGAAGTTTCATTTTCTCCAATACAGTCAGAATTATACTAGGCACATGATACATAACTCTCGTAAGGTAACCCTCATAGATCTTCGAATTTGGCACAGATTTGAAAAAAATTACTTTTTCATAGGTTACTCTATGGATCAGCAAGACTGCAAAGCTGTTTATCTTCTTTGGTCTAAGTAGACAGGGGCTGCCATAACCCTTTTAAGTGGATTGCCAGTTGCCTTGTCTTTTCCCATCAGGTGATTAACTGCCCACTGGAAAATGCTGCTGGCAAACAGCAGTCTATCAAGGATGTGGTTGCTTCTGGAGCTTTCTGTAAACATTTTGATAACCCACAGTGTAACCTGTTAAGAAGTTCACAGTTAACTAAGCAGTGTTGCTTGAGCCATCATTTATGATTTGGTCTTGTTTTGGCAACTTGCTACTGTAAGATTTAGCTTCTTGAGTCACTGCATTTAAGCCTTTGCTTCACTCTCTCTTCTCCAGTGGTTTAACTTTAACTGCATGGGATTATTCCTAGCAGTTATCCAGTGTAGACACCATTCAAAGTCAGATATAAGTATACGCCGTCTGAGCCTTTTGCTATAATTTATAACATTTTCTCCTCTACACAAAATGTATGTCTTAAAGATGCTAATTATCCCTAATTGGCCTGACAGATGGCTGAAAATGGTCTATGGAACAACCTTAGCTGTTTAACAAAGCAAACAAGTAAATAAATGACGAAATCTGCAAAGATGCCTTCTGAAGTGGGTGTTTATTACCTTTTTGACATCCTCTTGTGTCTTAAGAGGCTTCCCTTTCCTTTGGCTACTGATTTTTGTTCAAGTTGGATAGATATGCCATGTATTATATGCTTACGCCGTGTGTGGTGTTTTTGTTTTTCTTTCTTCCAGGTTGTGCTCAATCAAAAAATGGGTTAAATTCAGAGACAGAGGGACTAGGGTCTATGACTGATGTGTGAGGCCATGGCCTGCACCAGCAGAAGGCACATGTATCTGTTTGCATGGGGATGACAGAATTTTGTTGAACTGGAGGTGGCATAATATGAAATAATAAACTGGAGATGGCAAAATAGAAAAGCGCAGCAGCTGCCAGATGAAGGACCTTTTGTATATCAGCTGCTACTGCTATTATATATTAATTATGTTTTGATAAGTGGTTATAGAAAATGTACTTACATTTCAGTGTTTCAGTTTAACAAACTTTATGACACAACCTTCTTATTGTTTGTTCTACATCTCTACCATGATAATCATTTTCTCATATCTATTCATAAATGTGATATCAATGAATTTTTAAATCTAAGGCAAAGCACAGTTTTCAATAAGAATAAAATATCAAGTTTTGCCTTACAAATTACCACCTTTGCTTCCTGAAAAAATTGCCTGTATCAAGAGGTAACATCATGAAAATATTATGCTGAAATTTTGAAGTTTTAGAATTATAGAAAAAAATACTCAACTTTTTTATTGTTTGCCAACAGAATCTCAGCTTTTAAAGAAATGCAGCATCCCTTTGCAGCCTTCCTAAATGGAAGGTCATCGGTAGATATGTGCCAGCTTTATCATTTCCTTTTTATCATTAGCAAGAAGCGTCATAGCTGTTTGTGATCAACCACTCGTGGGTACTACATAGTAACCCTGTTGTTTCAAACTGAAAGTTGTGGAATCCGCAGGAAACTGCTGAGAGTTTGGCTGTAAGCTGCATTCTTGTCGTGGTCAGTAATTTCAAATAATTCCATATAATTCTCTTGTTTTACCATTCATCCTGTCATGATTTTCCCTTCCTGTAGTTTTCCTACATTGTACATCTCCTTGTAACTTCATAATGTTAAATGGACTACATGCTTGTGTGTTGACTGACTTCGTCATGCTCACACTGCTTATCTCACTGTCTCTTTATCGATAATAGAGCCATCATGTTCACACTGCTTATCTCGCTGTCTCTTTATCGATAATAGAGCGTGGCATAGTGGTGCAATGCTTAGTGTTGTTACCTCTGAGTGTGTGTTCATGACCGTGGTACCTTCAGTGCAGTGTCTGCATCTGAAATGGCACCATTCTAGAATATTTTCTTACATCTGTTAGCATGTATCTTTTTTTCTTTCAGGACGTGGCAGCGACACAATTTACTGTATTATCATACATGCATTGATGTGTTTGGAAATGAAAAGCACACATTCCTTAATGTTTTTTGGCAGTGCTTAGATGTTCTCCAGAGCTGTTTGGAATTTCTTTAAATATTGCAAATGTCTGTTGGCCGACATACTTCTTTTAGTGATTGCATTGAAGTGAAATAACTATTTTTCTTCGTCTTTCCACAAGACTGAGATTTTTCACCTTCTATTATGTGTTTGCAGAGTGGCTATACAAAAGGCAGTTTTGAGTCATAATCTCAAAGATACTACCATTTAGCTTTTCTGTTTGCATATGCTTATCCTGTTTATAACTCTGATGTGCTGCATTGGATGTCCTGGAAAAGCCCGAATGATGAGGAGTTATATATTGGAAATATTGGAAAACATGGTTTGAGAGATCATATGAGCATTTTAACTATTGCTGTGCTAACTGAAACTGGTTGTATAGTAATTGTAGATATTGTCTTTCTGCAGCAATATGATGTGAAAGTTCATGACCTTGGCCAGCCAATGCTTGTTAGTCAGCTGAAATCAAAGTTGCCGAACAAGAATGCAGAACCACGAATGGTCCATATTCTGCCTGAGCTTTGCTTTCTAACAGGTGGGACTTTCCTGGCTTGTAACTACTAGAACATTTAATCTACTAAAAGGCATTTTGCAGAACCAGAGAATGTATGGATATTTTTATCTGATCACTACTTTATGAACTTAAGAACTCATCATCATCAGTATAGTTTAAAACAAAATATTTGGCAAAGTCTTTTATCTTTAGCTTGGTGGAATGGTTAAGTGGTGGCATTTTATTTGAAACATAAGCAGCCATTCACATTTTTTGTTTTGCACTTAGCCAAAGTTCTGGAATGGATGTCCGGTTTTGAAATTAGTCATAATTCATGTACAATTGCAATTTCATATGGTCCATTTTTATGCCCTGTTTCAGTGGTTCTTTCCTTTTTGATCTGTGATTTTGTGTGTGTGTGTGTGTGTGTGTGTGTGTGTGTGTGTGTGTGTGTGTGAGAGTGTGTGTGAGTGTGTGTGTGTGAGTGTGTATGTGTGTGTGCACGCACGCGTGTGAATTTCTAGTACTGTCAAAAAATCCTGAACTAGTTTTTGCTAAACATGAAAGCCAGTACTGTGTTATTCACTTGGGATTAGTTAAAATGATTTAGTTTTATTACTACAGAATCCTAATGTTATGAATGTTATGAACTTTATTATGTAGGATTAAGCGATTAAGCTGTGAGTTGCTAATCATCTTCATTTTTTAGTCTGCATTTGTCTACTTTGAAAATTAGGGAAAGTTAGTTAAGTAGAGCGTGCTGTAAGCTTAGGTCTCATCTGCAAAGCTGGACATGTGCTTAGTACATTTTACTAGGTTAAAAAAGAAAAAAATGCTATGAACAGAATACAGATGATTACTGTAGACTAGTGTGATGTCCATTTTGGTTGTTCCTAGGTCAGCTTTATAGAAAATTTGAAATTAAGGACAAAGTTTGCAAAGGTGTGCAGGGGAGTGGCTTGCAATTTAGCTACAGTTCCAGTCTTCACTGTTTTGAATACGCACTGTGTTGCATTGACACTGTTTTACTGACTGCCCCATGCTAGTCAGTTGTGGAGCCCAAATTAATTTTTGGTCTTCTGTCTCCACTGAGCCTTGTGGAATGGCTCCCCTTCCTTCACCCCATTGATCCAGTTGTTCCTCTCTCTTTGGACCAGGAGCCAAGCAGCTTCCAACCAAGATGAAAGAGCTACTGCCTGTTCATTCCCTGGCTTGAGAGCCTTATCACCCGTTCCTTCCCCTGAGAGAGGCGAGAGTCAGGTCGTTGGGAATGCATGGACAAGTTTGCTCATCATGCTCAGTGGGCTTGTACTGTGTAACAGCTAGTGTTCCCCGAGGTGTGAATCAAGTGGCAAGCAAGAACCACCCCCCAGGATGTGCAAGCCACACACACACACACACACACACACACACACACACACACACACACACACACACACTTCTGTCTGTTTCACTCCCCCATATTAACATTCTTTTCAACATTTTTTTCAACTTTTCCTTCCATACAATCAAACCATACATACCCCTTTTTTGTGTTTTCTAATTTCCATTGAACAAGTTTGAAAAGTTTATCCTTTCTTGCCACACTGCAGATGGCATCTTTTAGTACACTGACTGACTAATTAAAAGAGATACACCCCCACAGAAAAAAAACAGGTTTTCATTTGCCCCCAGTATCTTAAAACACCTCTGCAACCTGAAATGAGCACTATATTAGGTAACTATAAAGCATTCCCAGTCTTCATTTTAAAAAGTACATCACCTGTCCAACCCCCATTCTGCACATTTCTTTCATGTTTTGATTTTTTTGATAATTTTTAAAATTTCTTTACATATTTATTTCAGAAAATCATAAGCAGCATTTTCCAGCACCTTATTGGTTCTAAACTGGATGTATAATTTCTTATAGGTTTGTAATCTTTGCGTATTCATTTATTTTTTGGCATGTCATATATATCTAAGCACTTTTGTAAATGGCCCACAGTCTCAAATGTTACCTCACAAAATGTCCTTTTGCCCTTATTATAAAATTATTATTATTATTAAATTCTAATCTTTCCAAAGAAGAATTTAGAGTTTTACAAGAATTGATGAAGGACAGGAATATAAGGGTCATGAAAACAGAAAAAGGGGGAGATATCGTAATTTACGACAGTATGGAATATGCTTCAAAAATGCATGACTTGTTATATACATCAGGAAACTATGAAATAGTTTCATTGAATGAAATCAGCATAGCTTATAGAAGCATAGATATGCACTTGGAAGAATTTCTGATAGAAGAATCACAGAAGACACTTATAGGATTCTTAAGGTTGACCATCCAATTCTAGCATCCCTTTTGGGATACCTAAAGTGCATAAGAGTATAGAAACCCCCTCCCCCTTTAGACCCATTATTTCGGGTAGCAGATCAAAAGTTTTTCCTATGGGCACTGCTATTGAATTTTACCTTAAACACATTTATGACAAAATTCCCCACTTAGTCAAGGACTCATGGGAATTTTTAAAGAACTATCCAGTACAGCTTTGGAAAGATGACTTAATGTTCGTCACTATAGACATTATAGATTTATTTTCTTGCATTCCTAAAGATGAATGACTGGAAGCCTTTGCCAATAGCATTAGGCTATATGTTGACATTGAATGGGACACAGCATGTCTCATTATGGAGATGATGTCACTAGTATTGGAACATAATTATATTTTTTACGAGGGGGAATATTTTAGACATACCCAAAGCGTAGCTATGGGAGCAGCGTGTGCTGCCATCTATGCCAATATAGTTATGGTAGATTGGGAGATATCTAATGTTTTCAACAGTGAGTATATGACATATATTAAATATTATTCCCGTTATTTGAATGACATTTACATCCCATGGGATGGTACTTCCATATTAGTACTAGAATTTTTGGCATATATTAATCAGAGTAGTACCTTTCTTAAATTTACTTCTTCTAACAGTTTAGAAGGTATTCCCTATCTAGCTACATATGTATCAAAAGGAGATGGTGGTTTTAAGTCTAGATTGTACAGGAAAAACACTTTCTCCAACAGTTATCTTGAGTTCACTAGTAATCATCCTAAAAACAAATTTCACAACATCTATAAAGGACAACTTATACGTGCCATAACAATGACTTCACAGTATTCTGAGATGCTGGAAGAAGTGTCTTTTATCACTTCTTTATTTAGAGATAGAGGTTACGATATTAATATGATGTCTAGGGTGAGTGAAATATTGATCAAGGAATGGGGTAATAAATATATCCCTTTATTAGGTTATAACTACAATTACAACTATTAAATCCAAAACACGGAAACAGTCCACCAACTGCCGAAAGTAACACTTTATTAACTGACTCAAAAAAAGCTCCAAAATCGTAAACGCTTTGTATAACCACTATGCGTTTTCGTCCACATAAATACGTAAGACTTCATCAGACAAACACATCCTTCCAAAGTTGCTCATCATATACTCCAATGTAATTAAAAAACAACCAATAAAAAATCATTGCATCATATCCTCATTAAAAAAAGTATACAAGAAAAAGGCTCATTACAAACAGATTATGAACTGGATAAAAACATTTGATATTCACCACATTCTTACTAAATCCCATTTACTCTATGTTAATATTCATATATTCATAATTAATATAATTTAAAACCATTGCAATAAATAAATAAATAGATAAAAACTCATGTTGTTGGTTGATACTTCCATTCATTTATATAAATCTAAAAATATCCTTGTCTAAATAGCACCATCTACTGTCCTTGGGGAGCTATTACTAGTGTTGTCTAAATTCTAGCTGCTCTCAATTTTAACACAGAAGTTAGTGAGACATGCTCATTAAGCCCTGGGATACTTGTTGCTTCTAATAATATTTGCCACCATAATTCTTTGAATTCTAACCATTCTTCCCAGAGACCTCCTCTCGTTTCCTTCTTAACCTGCTCGAGCACAAAAAAAGAAAATTTGGAATCCTTACAAATTAATGTGTGCTTATATAGAGCATTTGTTTCTTTTTTCCTGGATATCTCATAAATGTGTTCGTAAATTCTCTTTTTCAACGCTCTTTCTGTCTTTCCCACGTAATATGAATTACATTGTGAACACATAGCCAAATATACCACTCCCTGTGACTCACAGTTGAAGTAACCTGTGCTATTAATGTTAAAGTCCCTAGCTGTTAAGAATATCTCAGTCTTATTACTGACATATTGACACTGATTACAGTGTCCACACTGGTATGTTCTATTCCTTTTGTTGGATAAAACCACTTTAAGAGATTTTTCACTATTGTTCAGTTTATTATATTCCAACAACTTTTTTATACTTCTACCATTTTTATAAACTATTTTAGGGGTGTCTTTTTTGATGTTCAAAAAATCAGAAAACGAGATAAAATTATCCCACTCCCTCTGAAAAATCCTTTTCACTTTGAGATTAAATGAATTAAACTCCATTACCAAGGCCGATTTATATTGAGACTCCCCTTTGTCACCACTATTGTTGGAGTCAACAAGGAATTCAACATTGTTCACTGAATTAGTGTTAGTCATCTCTGTGCCCTTTATTGGCTTGAATTTTGTTGATCTATTCTGTTCCACTTCTCTTCTAATGTTAAAAATGAACTCCGGTGGGTAGCCCCTAGACAGAAACATCCCCTCCAAAGTATTGCATTCCTTAAGAAAATCTTCATTCCTGCTAGTCATGCGACACCCCCTCACAAATTGTCCCTTGACAATATTCTTTTTACAATGTTGGGGGTGTGCACTGGTAAAATGTAAAAAGGAATTACAGAAAGTACTTTTTCTAAAAACTTTAGTTTCTAAATCCATATTATTCATGTTCTTATATACTTCCACATCTAAGTATTGTAATCTATCAGTGGACATGGTGTATGTGAATTTTAAAAAATTAGTGGTGTTCTGAATATAATTAAAAAATTCCATGAATTTCTCACCACCTCCCGTCCAGAAGATCACAATATCATCCAAAAAACGCCTGTAAAGCGTCCAATATTGTTGGTATACAGAGTTAAGAATAAAATTTGATTCCCATGCTGCTAACACAATGTTAGCGTAGGTGGGTGCGCATGCCGCACCCATTGCTACGCCACTTATTTGCTGATAATATTCTCCATTGAATAAAATAAAATTATTCCTGAGTACTACATCAACTAATTCCACTACTGCTGTTTTTTCTAAATGTGTGAGTTTGTTATCCAAGAAAACCATGTCTTCAAAAAACCTCATCCCTTCATGATGGGGTATACATGTAAATAGATCAATGACATCTATTGTAACAAAAATGAGATCATCCTATGGGATGGTACTTCCATATTAGTACAAGAATTGTTGGCATATATTAATCAGAGTAGTACCTTACTTAAATTTACTTCTTCTAACAGTTTAGAGGGTATTCCCTATCTAGATACATATGTATCAAAAGGAGATGGTGGTTTTAAGTCTAGATTGTACAGGAAAAACACTTTCTCCAACAGTTATCTTGAGTTCACTAGTAATCATCCTAAAAACAAATTTCACAACATCTATAAAGGACAACTTATACGTGCCATAACAATGACTTCACAATATTCTGAGATGCTGGAAGAAGTGTCTTTTATCACTTCTTTATTTAGAGATAGAGGTTACGATATTAATATGATGTCTAGGGTGAGTGAAATATTGATCAAGGAATGGGGTAATAAATATATCCCTTTATTAGGTTATAACTACAATTACAACTATACAGCTACTGACGAAGGTAATCAGGACAAACTCATAGAATCTGGTACTACCTGCGGTAGAGCTTGTGTTTTGGAATTTGGCCCACACGTGGATAAAGTTAAGAAAATTATGGTCAACAATTGGAACATTATTTCAGTTGACCAGGATATTGTTAACATCTTAGGGACCCGTCCCAGGTTTGTTTACAAAATGGGACGTAATATTAAAAGTTATCTTGAGAGGGGGTATTTTTATAATGTTCCAAACCACACACATACCAAACAATGTGGAAGCTGTAAACAGTGTCATGTTATTTTGCAGGAAGACAACATTATGTTGGAAAACGTGAATAGGACGAAGATCTGGTTTCAACAAGGCAATTGTAATACAATGATGGTCATTTATTTAGCTAAATGTATGACTTGTCCAGGATTTTATATTGGAAAGATGGAAAGGAAGTATAAAACACGTATCTATGCACATTTATACAGCATTTGAATTAAAGATGACAAAAACGCCTTATATAGGCATATTAAAAAACAGGGGACAGACACAATTTTAAATTTGCTATATTAGATAGCGTCCCGGTTGACCCCAAGGGGGGTGACTGTAAAGGAACCCTATTATACAAAGAAATATGGTGGCAGTTGTACATCGATTCCTCCACACCTCCAGGATTAAATGATGCTATTACAATCAAACCTTTTTTGTGTATGGCTTGAAGTTTAATTGTTTTATTAGCACACAATAGATTTTTTATTTTAGAGTTATTTATATTTTTTATAATATATGTATATTTTGAATGTTGGAATATAGTTAAAAATTATTGTATTATTTAATTAATAGTTCATACTGGTAGAAACAAGTAGGAAAGAAACAACAAACCAAAATAAAAGCCCTCAAGCCACAAGGAAAGCAATGCTGCTGCTCGCTCTTTATTGAAAGAAGACGCCGCCTCTGCTATGCATGTCCTAAGCTTCATAGATAAAATACATAAAAAAAAAAAAAATTTTAAAACATTAAATCTTAAGATGATGATGTCAAAACAAAAAAACAAAAAAAAACAGGGAAAAAACAAATTTTATTTATATTATGTTTATTATATATTATGTATTATATATATATATATATATATATATTATATTATTATACTTTTGTTATATTTTTCTGTCAATATTCTATATACTTTTATTTATTTATGTATGTGTTCTTAATGATATTGTAATTTTTTTATTTTAATTTAATTCTTTTCCTTCTTTCAAGAATTTTTAAATGAATTTTTTCCCTTGTTGTTTTGTTTTTGTTGTTTTTTTGGTTTATACATCATCATTTATAAAAATGTCTGATGAAGTATACTTTATTTCTGTGGCTATTTTTTTTGTCTATGTTTCTGATGAAGCTTACTGCATAGTTTAGTAGCGTTAATTCATTAAAAAAGTTAAATGGTTGGTGGTTTTAATTAATAGTTCATGATTGGAGGGACAACTTTGTATTATTACAACACAATGTATTTTAAACATCTTAGAACATTAGTAAGAATTGATGTTGGTTCCTTTAAATGTAGCGCTTTTGGCGCCAAGTAGGTTATTTAAATGGCAACAGTTACATTATTTGTGTTCTGAAGAAGCTGGCATTTTAGCGAGTGAAAGCGCTTAACCAGTATTTATTTTTGTGTCAATAAATCAGTGGATTTTATCTTTTTGCGGATACTTGGTTCATTTTTGCAGTGAAGATTGTGGAATTGGCATCCCAAGACACAGAGGGTTTAAGCGTTCTGCATTTGTGCTCCTTATTATAAAACAGTACACATCCACGGCCTTAAATCCCGGGAGTATTATTTCATCCCAGTTAAAATATCTGTCGGTAATACATTTTTATGATGAACTTCTTACACAGGATGAGGCAGTCTTTTCAAGACATGCTCATCCATTTGTTATACATTATCCTTCATTTTAAGAGTCTTAGCAGAAGTCCTTCCCTTGCTTACTGCCTGCAGGCCACTTTCCTTAACTACACATTGCCACCACTTCCATCCTTCTGCATTACAGAGTCCTGAAAGAATGTATCAGTCACCTCCCCTCATAACAGGTCGGAATCCACCCATGGATCTTCCTTTTTCATTAATTTAATTTATCCATCTCCAGTCCACCTGAGTGGACAAACTATAATCTGCTACAGATTATCAGCACCCTGATTGCTCTTCTCTTCACTCTAAGGTCTCACATCATTCACAGTATCCATCCATCTTTTTCATGATTTTCACTATATCCTGCTCAAGAAATCATCTCATGCTTACTCGCCATTATTGACAAACCCGGTGCCTCCATCTTAATTCCTCTTCCAGCAACCACCACACCAGAGAAACTAGAACCAGAATTAAAAGTTAGGGGTTCGTTATTTATATACAGAAAGAAAAGTTTTTTTTACAAAATATTTACATATTCACAAACAGACAAATGTATGTATGTGTGTGTGTGCGTGTGTGTGTGTGTGTGTGTGTGTGTGTGTGTGTGTATATATATATATATATATATATATATATATATATATATATATATATATATATATGGGTCTACTTCATTTGATCGAAAGACCATTTGACCTAAACCCATTTGATCGAAATTCTATTTGATCGAAAACCAGTATTCAAGGCATAAAACTGGGATTTGTCCCCCTCCCCAATGTTATGCGACCCTGGAGTTGGTACATACAGTTACAGAGGATGTGGGGGTGTGGGATGCGTAGCCTCCCACCTAGTTTCCTTTAAAAGAAAAAAATAAAGCAAAAAGTACAGATTTTAAACTGCAAGTTTCCTTTAAAAGAAGAAGAAAAAACAAAAAGTACAGATTTTATACTGCACCCCCATAACTATATATACGAACTCCTGGGTCGCACGACATTGGGGAGGGGGACATTTTCTGACCATAAATATTTGGCTCTGAGACCTTTTGTCTAACACAGTGGTTGTGTGTTCTAAAGTTCATTTTTGTTTCATCAGTGTTCAATATATATATATATATATATATATATATATATATATATATATATATATATAAATTCCTTTACAACCATACTAAATTTTTATCTCTGTTGGATTCCCCACTCCTTTTTTCATAACCGCATTCTGATTTTACTTAATATTGTTGCTAAATTCATTTACCATTAAACATAATTTCATTTATTCTTTCATTATATATAACCCATATAACATAAAATACTTTTTATCTATTTTTTAACATATTCTTTAATTCTATTCTTATAATATCCATAATTAAACATGTCAATGTTTATTTTATCCTCTTCTTTTATATCTCAAAAAAAATCTTCTTTACGTAGTTTTCCCCATAATTTTTTACTGTGTTACATTTCAAAAAGCACATGTTCTGTAGTTTCTTTTTTCTTGACATTGTAAACATATTCTGTCACTTTTCTTTTTATATGCCGTATTTACTTTTACTGGTAATTTATCTATTAAAATTCTCCATAACAAAATCTGACCTTCTACTTGCAGATTACACCATTTGCTTATTTACTTAACATTTTTTGACTGGGAAAGTCAAATTAGGACATATCCTATTTTCAGTGGAGTCCTGGGGAGAAACATTCCAGATGCATGTCTTTATAATGTGGGAGGAAATGGGAGTGCCTAGAGGAAGCCCATGCAAATGCAGGGAGGATATGCAGACTCTGCACAGGAGGAACCCCAGCCAAGAAATGAACTGGAGAACCTCTTGCTTTGAGATGACAGAATTAACCGCTGCACCACTGCACTGCCCCTGCAGTTTTGCTACTAATCTCTCATCCTTTTTCATTTATCCACTTTAACACTTCGTACAAATTTAATGAAGCAACATATACCACCGGGTTAATTAACCCCAAACCTCCTCCTTCTTTATTTACATACAAAGCACCTCTTTTTACAGAGTTTAATCAAGTATCCCATGTAAATGAAAAAAAAAATAACTGCAGTAATTCCTTTACAAATATCTTTGGCAATAGAAATACATTTACTAAGTATGCTCTTTTTCCCATCAGTACTGATTTTTTTTCTGAATGATAATTTATATGTTCTCCAGAAAAGACAGGCTTGCTTTGTTTCTTCTATTGTTTCCCACTGAATTCTTCTTGCTTCTTTATTCTCAATTGTTATGCCTAAAACAGAATTTCATTAATTATAAAATGTACACTCCCTGTCTTTACTATGTCATGTAAACCTTTACTTTTCTCTTTATTTAAAACCATCCCTGTCACTCCTAGACACCCATTTATGCAAATTATTTATTTTAACCAATTTTTTTTTTTTTTGCAATTATTATTATGATGTCATCTCCATATATTAACAAAAGTAGAATTCTTAACCCTTCAGGTTTTATATACCCTGCCTCCATCATTTTGTAATTTATTTATATTTTATTTATTTAACATTTGTTGACTGGGAAAGTCCAACTAGGACAGAGAATATTTTCATGGGAGGCTCAGGGAGAAATGCTCCAGATGCATGTCTTTGGAATGTAAGAGGAAAACTGATCACCTGGAGAAAACCCACACAAACTCAGGGAGAACATGTAGACTCTGCACAGAAGGCACCCCAGCAAAGAATCAAACTAGAGAACCTTTTGCTGTGAGGCAACAATGCTAACCATTGCACCACCCAATTTATTTCACATACAATCACATTCATAACTAATGCAAAGAGTATACAACTTATTGGACATCCCTGTGTCACACTACTCTTCATATATACCTCTTGGCTTAACCAGCCATTTCAAGTATTTTTATTTTGCTATTACTATATGCTGACATTCATAATTGTCTTTCTCACTTATATAATATTCTTTCATTATTACCCATATGATTTCATATCTAGTTGTCTTTAATGCCTTATTAAAGTATCTTATCATGATTTTTGCTTCTTCTTCTTTTCTATTCATAATATCATCTACAGTTTCTCTATCATTAATAATTCTTGACAACCCTACCCTTTATACCGCATATGTTGTCTTCCATAATATTTTCCATTTTAGTTTCAGATCTGTTTTGTGTTATTTTCATGAAGATCGTATAATCATTACTATTCAATACTGTCAGTCTCCAGTTTTTAATTGTCTTCTATCCTCCTTCCATATGAATTTTAAGTATTCCACTACATAATTCTTTATACATGAAACCTTCATTTAACCATTCATTCAGAGTTTTCAAAAATATTTTTTTTTTGCCAATCTCTTAAATTTTTATACATTTCATACCATGTTTCATCTCTGGTCCTGCAGCCAAATCTATATTTACTAGTCCTAGTACTTTATCTAGCCCATTTAAAGAAATCTCGTTTTCCAACTCTTTATTCTCTTTAGGCCAGATTCAGGAAGGCTTGCATGGAGTCTAAGAGTAGAGTAAGACTCCAGACATCCAATATGTCTGCCAAGCGATCCAGCAACAGCCAGCAGGGGCGTGCATGAGAACTCCTAAAACGACTCTTGCACGGACAGTGTTATGTTATACAAATTACCTCATTTGCTGCTGAAAGCTATGCAAATGAGGTAAATTTGTGAACCAGGAAACACAAACCTGTCCGAGTAAGAGTAGAGTTATTTGCAGAAATGTACTCCATTGGTAACGGAGTACCATTCTGCAAATAGCAAAACGGAGCTATGACATCTCCAAATAAAGGATGCATCCAGTTGAGGAAGCATGCCAATGGCCAAATATAACACCATTGGCATTTTAATAAGTTGCAAAATATTAAAAATACAATGTTTTCCCCCCGATCTCCGATGTTTAAGCGTAGCGCAGCGCCGCACAAACTTGTGGCGCTTCAAAAACCATAAAAAAAAAAAAAGCCAAAAATAGGCATTTTATGAAAAATATTCCTCTGCCATGTAGGTGAATGGCAGGCTGAAGACAACATGGCTTCTGAGTAGTGGTTGCTAAGGGGGGAAACTCAGTTTGAGAGATGTAACCAAGCATTAGTAGGCAATCCTATGCAAATGAGGATAAGGATAGTGAATCCCAATTTTCCCTGCCATGTGAACCATGTCCCAAGAGTGTAAGTGTAGGATTAGTGGAGTATTCGAGTAGAAGATAGTTGACATCATGGGGGGGGTCTGTATCAAAGACTATAATCTTATTGGAGCAGAGTGGCATGTGTTTGCTGTGAGTTACTCAGGACTGGAAGAGGCGTGTCTACAGTTGTCTGAACTGAAACCCAGAAACCAAAGGTGTACGCCGTGGATATCACCAAAGTTTCTTGCAAAGATGCTTACACTGTGTGCGCGTCTCTAAGCCTGTGTGCACGTGTGTGCACCCGTGTAAGCCTGTGTAAGGCTGTCTAAGTCTGTGTGTGCGCATGTGCACCCTCCTAAGCCTGTGTAAGCCTGTGCGCGCCCATGTGAACTCGTGCGCATGTTTGCGCTTGTTTGCGCGCCGCTGCCCCTTGTGGAAACAGAAAGGGAAAAGGAAGGAAAAGAAGTAGTAGGAAGTTAATCAAGGAGAACTAGCAGAGCTGCCAGGTGAAATAAATCAGAATCAGCCAATTACACAGGCAGTACATTAGCCCAGCCCAGCCCAGCACTTAAAACTCTGCAAACAACATTCCCCCATGTTTTTCTCAGAAACACTGCAACACTGCAGTCTACAAAGAGAAGTGAAAACTTAAAAGCTTAACTGAGACAAAAAAAAATGTTAGGGGCTGCCATTGCTATTATAAGGCAACATGTGCAGGATGCTGAGGGTGGTGTCATTGCGAATGCTGCTGAGCAAACCACAATGAGGAGACGGAGAAGAGTGTACAGACCCAGGGTAACCTACCAGGGGCTATATGAGCTGGAGATAGTGGAGCGCTGTAAAGTGGACAGAGACCTCCTGCAGCAAATTGTTGAGCTGTGCAGGCCACGCCTCACACACAGAACCAACAGAGGGGATCCCATCCCAGTGGAAACCAAGGTATGTGTTGGCCTAAGAATACTAGCAACAGGTACCTTCCAGAGACCAACTGGTGATATGATGGGGATTTCACAGGCCTCAACATCCAGGGTACTGCACCTGTTCCTGAATGCCATGTCAGCACATGTTGGTGATCATGTATATTTCCCCAATTCCCGTGAGGTATTGGCCAGCAATATGCATCTCTTCCAGCAAATAGCAGAATACTCTGAGGTAGTGGGTGCAATTGAGTGCACGCACATGCACATCAAAGCACCAGCTGGTGAGCAGGGTAGGGCCTACATCAACCACAAGGGCTTCCACTCCATCAACTGCCAGGTCATGTGTGATGCCCAGGGCATAATACTGAATGTGTGTGCTGGCTGCCCTGGAAGATACCACGATTCCCATATCTGGCATCTGACGCAGCTGTACCAGACATTTGCCTGACGGTCACCTAGTGGGGGATGCTGGATACGCACTGGAGCCGTGGCTGATGACACCCATCAGAAATGCACACACACCTGAACAAGAACTCCATAATGAGGCACACGCACAAACACGAAATGTAATCGAGCCTGTGTTTGGGATGCTCAAGTCACGGTTCCGGTGCCTGGACACATCTGGTGGAGTCTTGCAGTACCGTCCAACTACATGTACCCAAATTGTCATGGTATGTGCCATGCTACACAGTATGATCCTGCGAAAACAGCTGCAGCAGGAACAGCATGGGGCAGGGCCAAACAGCCCCCCACGATTGCCAAGGCCTGCACAGGCACAACGTGACTCGGAGGAGGAACAACCTGAGCCTGCCCCAGTAGGCAGAAGGAAGCATGCCCAGTATGCCTTGGCCTTGGCAAAGAGGCAATGCATAGCACCTACACTGGCTCAGTAGGAACCCTGGAAATGATACCTCTCTGTGACTCACACATAAAATAAAAGGGATGCCTAACTTGATACTTCCTGTTTCCACACATGTATAGGGAGTGTACTATGTGCATCCGACATAGGCAGCCCTGCAGCACCACCTGAGGCATGATTGCCATGTTTTGAGCAATATAAAGCAGTGCTAAGCAGCTTGTACCACTATTTTGTATATGTAAACAAAATTCACGCTCATATCTGCTTTACTGTTCTTTAAGCAGTCTGGTCTGCCCAGCATGAAAATAAAAAGCAGTGACAGGGCTCAAACCCAGGATACTGTGCACTATAGTCACAGTACTAAACCACTAAGCCATGACAGCATTTCACTGGCACAGACACAGCAGGACAATTGTACACTAATGCAAACACAAAGAAATGCTGTAGCAGGCCCCTAAAGATGCATATGGGTAACCTCCCCTACATGCCTATGCAGACAGAGAACAGCTGGCCAGGCGGCGTGATGTGGGTTGGTTAGGCTATGAAGTCGCAATCTAATATACGTGACAGTGGATGCTAAGATCTGTAGTACATTAGTATGCCTCAAGCCAGTACGATAAGCAGCAGTACAGACTGAAATGAAGTACCTTACATAGCAGTGCAGGCCTAGCAAATGTGTATAAGTGTCAGGTGAACACTTCATCCTTTGTACACCCACAGTAACAATCAGGTGTGCCCCCAGGTAGAAATGTACAAAGAATAGCTGTCCCCCCTGTATGTAGAAATGTTGATAAGTTTATGCAAAGTGTCTCATGGATGCCCTGCAAGCACAGCATGAGCCCTGTTGATTTATGACACAAAGGTGAGCCCTGCTGTAAAAATACAACTTGATTTTCCACACACATGTAGTATAAATGTCTATAGCAGCCATGCTCACACACTTCAACAAATGTAGTGGATTTCATTCAGCATCACACTGAAAGGTCATACTGGGCATGCTCACACACTTAAATAAACAAAGCAAATGTCAGGCAACAACATACTGAAAGGTCATACTGGGCATGCTCACACACTTAGGCTAAATATGGAGGTGATAATAAGGAATCTATGGACAAATGTGGTTAGTCATCTCTACTTCCTGAAACACATTCACAAAGTGCTCAGAAAATCACGCTATGTGTTCAAACGACCTGCCAAGGTCTATGCATGTAGGTCAAAGGAGGTTCCCTCTACTCATCAGTCATCAGAACCATCAGAGAGTACCACAACACACTTGCGATGAATCTGACTAGGCACCGTCAGCAGCTGGAAAGACCACTGAAGTACCTCAACAAGAGGATTACTGGCCTCAAACAGTTGCCCCATGCAACAAGACTGAATTTAACCCAGTCTGTACTCTGTCGAATATTGTCTACTCAGGAGATCTCTGCACAACAGACAGGTCCATGTCATGGCAACACTCAGATCTGTCCTGAGTTACAGCTCAATGGCACTAAATATACAGACCCAACCGATATTGCCAACATCCTGGCAGGTAGGATCAGTGTTAACTTTACCCCCCTCTCACCCATGAAAGAGCGCATCACTATAATGGAAGACTGCAAAGTTGCTGTCATCACGGCTGCACAGGTAAAAAACACTCACCAAAGCCAGTATCCCAGCAGCCATGGGACCAGATAACCTCCCAGGCTGTGTTCCACACAAACCACAGAACGAACAGGCTCCACACGACGTACCATCTTCAGTCACAGCCACACTTCAGGCTTCGTGCCAGCTGAATGGTGCACAGCGACAGTTATCCCACTACACAAGGGTGGAGACACCACGGACCCCAGGAATTAGCACCCTATTAGCCTGATGAGCCTGCACTTCAAGGCCATGGAATGTATCATCATACAACTTATAAAAAATACAGTTGTAATCCCCAAACCATGGGCCACAACCATGTTGGGTTTGTAAAATGCAGATCATGTTTCTTTACCCTGAGAGATGACATTGAAGCAGTCACCAGAACCGTAGACAAGGGTAAGGTGGTTCACACAGTCTATGTAGATCCTGCCATGGCTTACAACACCACCCCACACTCTGTTAATATAGATAAATCCACTAAACGAGGTATAAATTGCTATGTCACAAGATGGGTTGCCAACAGGCTTACTGACAGAACACACACTGTGAAAGTAGCAGACTCCATGTATGACTTTGGACCAGTGATGAGTGCAGTACCACAGGGTCCAGTCCTAGGTCTTGTCCTGTTTAGTATCTACTTCCCTGAAGTAAACTTTAACATGGAAGGTCTGTGGCTACTGAAGTTTCCAGATGACTGCAAACTAGGAGCCATAATCGTAAACACTAAAGATGTGGACATCCTACAAAAGGGCCTCACTGAGACAGATGGCTGTTGTCAAAGCCATGGGCTCAAGCTCAATGCCAAAATGTGCATTGTCATCCCCTTTGTTAAAAACTCTGTAGCCATGAACTACAACATAGGCGGTAGTATACTTAACACTGAATGTGTGACAAGAGACCTTGGGTCACAGGTGGACAGTGGACACAACTGTGATAATCACATCCCCACAGTAGTCAGGAAATCCCCCTATGTGACACACCTCATCACAAAAGGTGACTCATGCAGAATAGAAGAGGACTTTGTCCCTTCTACTCATCACTCACTAGAACCATAATAGAGTACAACGGCCCTTTTGCTATGTACCTCACAAGACAACTACAACAACTGGGAAGCTTGCAGCAATACCTCACAAAGAGCATTAGCGGCCTGAAATACATGCCATACACAGACTATCTCAAAATGTTCCAGGCGTACTCCCTTGCATATCGCCTACTCGGAGGTGTTCTCTGCCTAACATACAAAGCTATGTCAAAGACAGAGCTGTTGGACATGCTCCATGTAGAACACTCACATTCCCTCTGATCTTCGGACCCAAAACCACAAGTAAAATACCATAGGAAGGGGTGTATCCATTTACCTTATGGATACCCACACCTACAGGTTAGTGGCACAGCATGAGGCCTTGGAGACCATGCAAGTGCAACTAAAATTGGGCAAAGCTGCTTATCAGAGTGTAGCCTGCTACAGATCACCTACCTTGTCTCAGGAACCTCACTCAGTAGCCCTGAGAACAGTGGAAAATACAAAGGTCCTATCAAACGCCATTATATGAGGAGATTACAACTACCCAAACATTGAGTGGGAGAATTACTTGTGTACAACATCCTTTGCACAATGTTTCCTAGAGTTTAAAAACTCTAACACCCTGGAACAGCTGGTCACCACGCCCACTAGAGGTGACAACATACTGGACCTGATCATCACCAACATGGAGTACCAGTGTACCACAACAGAGATAAACCCCTCGCTGGTAATATCAGATCATAATGTAATCACACTGGACATCCACACCCGCCCCCAGTCAATGAAACCACCGTGAAGACATTTTCAGAAGCAAACTGCACACTTCCCAAGACGAAAGTGGAAAGTTCCAAAGCCCCCTGCTATAGGATAATGCTATACAATCTGCTGAATATTCTACAAGTGCATCCTATGAGCATCTACAGGGATGCATTGATCGAGACATGTCAAATAAAACCAAGATGCATTCCTCCAAAAATAAGAAACCACTCTGGTGGTTGTTGGCCATAAATAAGCTAGACAGCAGCAGGAGGAAATGAACACATGATAGAGCAAACTCCACAAAAGGAAAAGCATCACTGATCATTATTAGGAAGAAACAATGATAGCTCATAAAACAATCCAAGGCCTGTTTCTAAACACAAATTGCCAAGGAATGTAAGAATAACAACCACAAAGCCTTCGTTAGCTATACCAAACATGTAGGAGGCAACTTCCAAATATGCTGTCAGCTACTGAAAAATGGCAAGAGATACACTGAACCAACTTACATTGCCGACATCCTGGGGGACAGGTTCAGTGCATACTCCCCCCCATCACCCCCAAAAGGGCCTGTGTTGATCCCAGAAGAATGCAGAGCCCCAGACTTCATGGACATGCAGGTAAAGACAGCCCTCTCCAAAGCTAAGAACACAGCATCAATGGGACTGGATGGTGTCCCAGGCTGCATCTTACACCAGCCCCAAAAGGAACAACACCCTCACCTACATTCACTGTCCAGACTCACTCGTACCACAGTCTATGTACCCAAAGAATGGCATACACCAACAGTCATCCAGCTCCACAAAGGGGGTGCCACAACAGAACATGGAAACCATTGCCCTATAGGTCTACTCAGCCTGGTCTGCAAAGCTATGGAGCAGATTATCATGGAACCCATAAACAGAGACATTGGGGACGTCCAGACACTGGACTCTACCCAACTTGGCGTTGATAAAGGCAGATCCTTCCTCCTAAACCTAGTTGACTTATTTGAAACAGTTACCAAGGACATAGATGGAGGTGAAAGTAGTCCACACAGCCCACCTGGACCTCTATAAGGACTTTCTACACCTTTCCCCACTCTGTCATCATGGACAAGCATACCAGCTTGAACATTAACAGCTATGTCATAGGATGGGTGGCCAAGTGGCTCACAGATCAAACACACATGTTCAGGGTTGCGGGTGCCATGTCCGACTCTAAACCAGTCACAAATGGCATCACACAGGTCTTGGTCCTGGGACCCCACCTGTTCAGTAGATACTGCTCAGAGGTACAGGCAAGCATGGGAGGAGTATGGCTGAACAGGTTTGCAAATGACTGTTAACTGTGGTCCATAATCGACTCTATGGCTGACACAGACATCCTCCAGAAGGGTCTTACAGAGACAGATACCTGGTGTCAAAACAATGCCCTCAAGCAGAATGCCAAAGAATGCATAGTCATCCCCTTTAGATAAAACAAGGTGCACACAAATTACCACATAAATGGTAATCCGGTATGTACGGAGAAAGTCATTATGGCCCTGGGGACACAGGTAGATAGTAAACTCTCCTTTGATGATCACATGGCCAAAGTGTTTAGACATTCCTTCTATGTAGCCCACCCAATGTCATCTAATGTAACCCACTTTGTCTAGTCTGATGATGTCACCATCCTACAAAATACCTGTGGAAAAGAAAACTCACAGTAATGTGTATAGCGTGTTGTGTTAATGTGTACTTTTCTAGTATTATGAAATAGTTAGGTAGGGGTTTGAATCCTGCACTTATCAAGTGTGTTTGTGTGTGTGATCTCCTTGGAGAGGAGCAACATTTTTGGAGAGTAGTAAAACACCTTAAAAGTGGTATACAAATCTTTGTCAAGTCTGATGATGTCACCACTCCAACGAGATCACACACGAATACGCAGGATTCAAACCCCTACCTAACTACTTCAAATATACCTGTGGAAAAGAGAGCTCACAGTAATGTGTATAGCGTGTTGTGTTAATGCGTGCTTCATTAGTCTCATGAAGTAATTAAGTAGGGGTTTGAATCCTGCGTATTCGTGTGTGATCTCGTTGGAGAGGATCAGCCTTTTTGGAGAGTAGTAAAACACCTTAAAAGTGGTATACAAATCTTTGTCAAGTCTGATGATGTCACCATCCTACAAATATACCTGTGGAAAAAAGAGCTTGCAGTAATGTATATAGCACGTCATGTTATTGCATACACCTCTAGTATCATGAAGTAATTAGGTAGGGGTTGGAATCCAGTGTCTGTGTGTGTGATCCCTTTGGAGAGGCGCAACCTTTTTGGTGAGTAGTAAAACACCTTAAAAGTGGTATACAAATCTTTGTCAAGTCTGATGATGTCACCATCCTACAAATATACCTGTGGAAAAAAGCAATGATAGTAATGTGTATAGGGTGCTGTGTTAATGCGTACTCTTCTAGTATCATGAAGTAATTAGATAGGGGTTTGAATCCTGAACTTGACAAGTGTGTGTTTGTGTGTGATCTCCTTGGAGGAGTGCAACCTTTTTGGAGAGTAGTAAAACACCTTAAAAGTGGTATACAAATTTTTGTCAAGTCTGATGATGTCACCATCCTACAAATATACCTGTTCATAGGTTCATAGGTTCATACTAGGCTATCTGACCTAGGGCATTTATAAGCCTAGCCTGAGTGTGTTTGGCTTTCGCCACCCATTTTAAATTAATTTTGCTATGCATTTTTTCGAGGTTAGTATACTGTGCCTCTAACAGTGACACAGAAGTGATACCCAGGGTAAACCTACGATCTCCCATCCACTCATCAAGATTCCTCTTGAAGAGAGTCAATGAAGGACTCTGCCTAACCTGGACTGGGATTTTATTCCAGAGTGAAGGGAGCCTCTGGGTTATGAATCTGTCCCTCCAGCATGTCCTATTTATTTCAGTGCTGAAGTTCAAGTCTCGAGCGTAGCTCGATGGGATTTGGATTTTCTGAGGTGCAGCATGTCCATTAATTCGGGTTGGACATGGCTTTATCGTCAGGCACAGATCGCCTGAGCAGGTAGTATGCCACTGAGAAGAGCTGGAGTTTCTTTAAGCGGGCAGCATATGGGATCTGTTTGAGCCCTTTGATCCTCTTGGTGAGGTACTTTTGGGATCTTTCCAGTTGCTGCAGGTGTCTGGTAAGGTACATCCCAAAAGGGGCATTGTACTCAATTATGGGCCTGATGAGGATGAGTAAAGAGGCACGATGACCTCCCTGATCTAGATGTGAATCCCTTCATGATTAGGTGGGCTATATAAAATGTTTTTCTAACCACTTTGGCCACGTGGTTGTCAAATGAGAGATTGCTATCAACTTGGGTCCTCAGGTCCCTAATTACTTCTTCTGTACTTAATGGATTACCACCTATGTGGTAATTTGTGGGCACTTTGTTTTTGCCAAAGGGGATGACTATACACTTTTTGGCGTTTAGCTTGAGGCCATGGCTCTGGCACCAGTTGTCTGTTTCTATGAGGTTCTTTTGGAGGATGCTTGTGTCGGCTGGAGAGTCGATTATGGCGCCCAGTTTGCAGTCATCTGCGAACTTGGTCAGCCACAGTCCTTCCGTGTTGGCCTGTACCTCCGAGAAATATATACCAAACAAGAGAGGTCCCAGGACTGAGCCTTGTGGGATGCCACTTGTAACTGGTTTGGAGTCTGACATAGCTCCAGCAATTCTAACCATGTAGGTTCTGTCCTTGAGCCAGTTTGCAACCCATCTAGTGACACAAAGGTTTATATTTAAGCTGGTGAGCTTATCTATAATGCCCGAGTGGGGTATTGTATCGAAGGTTTTTGTGAGGTCCAGGTAGGCTGTGTGGACCACCTTCACCTCGTCAATGGCCTTGGTGACTGTTTCAAAGAAAAGGATCTGCCCTTAACAAAGCCGAACTGGGTAGGATCCAGTGTCTGTAGGTCCCCAATATCTTTATTTATGAAGTCCATGATGATCCTTTCCATAGCTTTGCAGACCAAGCTAGTCAGGCTTATGGGGCGATAGTTTCCAGGATCCGTTGAGGCACCACCTTTGTGGAGAGGGACCACTGTTGCTGTACGCCACTCTTTGGGTACATATCCTGTAGTAAGGCTGAGATTGAACAGTAGTTTTAGGTTTGGGTTTAGCTCTTCTTGGAGTTCATGTAGGACACAGCCTGGGACACCGTCTGGTCCCATTGATGCTGTGTTTTTTGCTTTGGAGAGGGCGTCTCTTACCTGAGCATCTGAGATGTCAGGGGGGCAGCACTCTGCTGGGATAGGTATTTGCCCTTTTGGTGGGGAGAAGTTTGCTGAACCTGTTAGCTAGGATGTTGGCAATGTCTGTGGGTTCGTGTATTTTTGTCATTTTGGACTAATTCTGAGCATATCTGGGAATTCCCACCCAGGTTCCTAACATAACTAAAGAAAGCCTTGTGATTATCCTTAGTGTCCTCTGCAATTTTTCTCTTGAAGCTGCCCTTAGACGATTTTATGAGTGCCCGTAGTTTTTTGCTAATACTGATCAGAGATGTCTTCCCTTTTTGGGATTTTGCTGTATCATGTAGTAACTTCCTCCTTCTGTTGTATAGTTTGTTTATGGCTGGGGTCCACCAGACAGGACGTCTGCCTTTGGAGGATTGGGTCTTGGTTTTATTTGGGATTGCATGATCCATGCATTCCTGAAGGTGTTCATAGAATGCGTTTATAAAGGATTCTGCAGTCTGGGTCGTATTTTCCACAGGCCCAGGGGCTTTGAAGGATTCCACCTCAGTTTTGAGGAGTGTGAATTTTGCTTTAGAGAAGTTTTTCACTGTGGTTTTCTGGGCAGAGGTTGGGGTTGGGATGTGAATATCCAATGAGATGAGTTTATGGTCTGATCTTACCAGTGAGGGATACACTTCTGGTCTGGAGCATAGAGTGCCCATGTTGGTGATGATTAGGTCCAGTATGTTTTCCCCTCTTGTGGGAGTGGTAACAAGTTGTTCCATAGCATTTGAGTTTATAAATTCTAGGAACCTTTGGGCTAGGGTGTTGGAGCTAGAGTAATGCTCCCAGTCTATGTTTGGGTAGTTGAAGTCACCCAATATAATGGTGTTTGGAGAGACCTTCATATTTTCCAGTGTTCTCAGGAAGGCCAAGTGGGATTACTGGGTTTGGGAGGGTGGTCTGTAGCAGACTATAAACTGGAAGGCAGTTAGTTGCATATGGATAGTCTCTGATACTTCGTGCTGTGCCACCAACCTGGAGGTGTGGGGTATCTTTGATGAATATTGATACTCCCCCTCCTTTTGTGGTTCGGTCCAAGTTTTGGGGCCGAAAAGCATGGTATGAGGTATAACCTGGTAGTGCTGGGGTGCTCTCGGGAGCCTTGAACCAGGTTTCTTTTACTGCACAGATATCGATGTTCTCCGTGTTAAGGAGAGTTTTGAGTGTGTGCATCTTGAGGTTTAGACTTCTAGCATTGAGTAGCATTACTCTTAGTTTCTTATCCCTTGTGATACCTATGGAGGTGGGTTTGTCTTTTGAGCCTTGCCTAAAAAAGGCACTATGGGGGTAGCAAGTGCCTTTGCCAATATCTGAAAGCCCAGGGGTGACAGGTGCAAGCCGTCCCTAGCGAAGCATCGTGGTTTGTCGAGCATGTCATCCCAGGCTGACAGGCATTGGATCCCCTTTGAATGACACCAATACTTAAGCCAGTTGTTGAAATTGATCATCTTGTCTTCATATTGTGGCATCATTCTTGGTGAGGGTAAGATGCTACTCAAGGTCAAGGTCATACCGGCCTGGTCTACATGCTCAGAGAGCTCCTCTATGTCTCTTCATGTAGTCCAGGGAGGTACGTCTCAGGTCATTCACACCAGCATGGACAATGACTGAGCCATATTTGTACTTGCCTTGGAGTGACCTGAGCGCTTGTGTTATGTGACGGATCCTAGCGCCCGACAGGCAGCTCACCATGACCTTCTCCTTGTTCAGCCTGGTGAGCGGGATGTCAGTGTGCCTGACCTATTACAAGTGTATCAGGTGTGTTGTTTAGCCTTAAGGGCTGTGACTATTCGGCACACTGACTTTGTGAGCTATGTGTTGCACGTGTTTTGTTTTGGGGTAGCGGTTGCTTGGGTGTCTGCTTTGGAGGTCTCTGCTGCTTAGGCAGATTTTTATTTAGAGCCTCCGAGTATGTTTTTGTGTGTTTATGTGTTTGGTTTGGTGTCGTGGTAGGTCTATGTGAGACTGGAATTGTAGTGAGTGTGGTTTCCTTCTCCTCCTGACTGGTTACGCCAGTACTAAGTTGAGAGAGCTTAGCCTCCAGTTTGGCTATATGGTTGCATCTCTCACATGTGTTGGAATTTGTTGGGAGGAGGAGAGGGTTGTCTGTGTACATGAGGCAGTTGTAACATTGCCTCAAGATTCCCAGATTCACCAGCTGGACCGGAGAGGAGATTGACAACTGACCTTTGGACATGCTAGAATAGTATTGGGAATTCCTTTATAATTGAAAAAAGGGCCAGTGGGGAACAAGGTTCTCAAGGGGAATTTGTAAGGGTGTAGTGCTTTTAAGTTTTTAGTGCTGACTTATATAATTGCTTTAGTGAGCAAGTGCCAGGTAACTTAAATGCAATGTGTTATAGGAAACTTAAATGTGGAAAAGAAAGCTCACAGTAATGTGTATAGCATGTTGTGTTAATGCGTACTCCTCTAGCATCATGAAGTAGTTAGATAGGGGTTTGAAGCCTGCACTTGGTGAGTGTGTATGTGTGACACTGTTGGTCAATGTGTTGTGGGTTTTGATTTTACTAGTGTATGACATATCAGTATGACAACAGTATGTGCATTGCACATGTCAGGTAGCTGTGTGACAAATACATATACGTACATGTGACCTCAATTATTTCATAGGTGGGAGCCCTGCTTTCTCCATGAACACATCTGTCATCTTTGCCAGAGTGTGCTGCCGCTTTCCAGACCTTAGGTCACATCTGTATGCTTGTGACAAGGCCAGCCACTGCAGTGATCCCTGGCCTAGGTCATCCGTGTCTCACACACACTCATTACGGTTTCTATTGAATTGTGTGAGTGAGGGGTTATGGCTGTGGTATATTACAGACCTGTTCAAACGCAGCAAAGTCTGTCAATGATGGCTATACATTATAGGTGTACAGCAACCTTTGTGGATATGCATGCAGACCCCTTATTGCTTATGTGATCCAGCGAGGGATTTCTAAATACCTTTAGAAATGTGATTACCAAAGTAGAGATGACGTAACACTTGGCTGCATGTACACATCGGTACCTGTTCAACATAGTGGCTACTACCTATGTGGTACTGTGGGGAAACTATGTTTTTGTAAATGTGGATCACTATGCTCTGGTTGGCTTATAGCTTTACAGCATGGGTTTGACAACAGGTGTCTGTCTGTATGATACCCTTGTGGAGGATGTGTGTGTCACCTGGAGAATGCATTACAGGCCACAGTATGCATTTCCAAATGTGGACGGATATATCCCTACTGTGATTGCTTGTACCTAAGAGAGCTATAGGGCAAACAGTAGTGGTCTCAGGAATGGGTGCTGGTGAATACCACTGGTTACTGGCATAGTATAGTACCTGAAGGAGCCAAATGTTACTGTGTGTCCTACATCTATGTGTCAGTTGTCAAGACATCATCTAACGATTGTTTATGGTCAGGCTGTCGACGTTATGTATACTACCAGAATGCAAAACAATGAAAGATAGTAACAGTATCACCCACAGCACAGTGCCAAACCGTGTCATACACACATGTGTACTCAAGTTCCAAAATGTGTGTAGTACAATGCATACTGGCCACCAATAGAAACTATGGAGTGTTACTGTGTAACACAGGGCATGTCACCCTGCCCATGTGTCCACTAGGCACGTGTATGCAGACAGTGCACCTCCACCATGTTCACAAATGTACACCTGCAAATCTGTGCTACACACATCCCACACATACTGTCCACTCTCTAACACATGCTGCCAATACTACACACATCAGCCAAGTGGCACGTGGGCGGTCAATATACTATTGGAATTAACACTGGTGTAAACAATACTACATTGACAATCATAGTTTTAATGCATCATGCCTGCTCAGCTACACCTTCAAGGATATAATTACACTCTACTGCTGACAACATGCTAACATTGCTATACTGCTGTAAAGTCACCCTGTGGATCAGCACCATGGTAGCCTGTTCCTGCATCAATGTTACAGATGACAGGAGGTGGCACAGGTTTCATCATATGCACAGGGTGTGTTGTTGGTTTGCCAGAGGCCTACATTGAGCCATACAATCGACATTGTGTGTGTGTGTGTGTGTGTGTGTGTGTGTGTGTGTGTGTGTGTGTGTGTGTGTGTGTGATGGCCAAGAGTACTGCTATGGGCCAATGCTGATGTAATGTGTGCGGGTATGTGTTAGCGCTAGGTGTCTGTTTTTTGTGTTTGTGTGTGTCTGCATGCACACAGTTCCACCATGTGGCTGCCATATACGGGGATTTGTGGGACAGCCACAGACTGTACCTGCCAGGCTTTACAGATCGCTGTCTCTGGCCACGGACACGGTACCTGTGCCTGGCAGGTGTGCTATTGACAGTATCAGGTACTAAGCCAGACTGGGTACTATCCTCAGAAGTGGACAGATGTACACTGGACCCAGGTCCCTGCTGGGACTGTCCAGAGCCACGTGCACGTGGTCTTCTAGGATGGTCTATGGACAGCCCATCCCCAACATTGCTGGGGCTGTTACTGGCACTACGGGAGCGGCTGTGACTTGAGGGACGTCCGCGGCGACTGCCAGCTGCTGATGTTGCTGGCATACATCCACGTCGACGTCTCAACTGTCCCGCACTGTCCTGACACATGGACATGACATTACGGAGGACATCTAATGTCTCACCCCAACGTTTATCAGTGATCTCAGTGTAATTACGGATGGCACCTGCTAGGTCACGGATACTGTCAATTACAGCGGTGTTATGTGCCCTCTGTGCCCTTAGTCCCCGTCTGTTGTACCGTTCCATACATGCCTGTGCCCTCCATGACAGCCTGGAAAATGCGTGAGGTTGTAAGACCTGTGGCACATCTGCCAGGGCATGATGAGCAGCAGTGCCCCAACGAGAACCCCTGGACATCTGCCTATGTGGTATCCTTCCAGACATCTGGGTATGGCTGCTGTCTTGGGATGCATGTGCCATAGATACCACACTGTCCTGGCCAATGTCGACTGTATACTGTCCCTCAGCTAAGGGCATTGGTGATGGATGTATTGGCAGTATGACTGTGTGCATGGATGGGGTGGAAACCTGTGTTCTGTCGACTGGTGGCCCAACGACAGACCCTGGCAAACATGCCTGTGCCTCAACACACCTATCCTCATCATCACTATTTTGCTCAGTAATATCAGGTTCCCTGCTGCAGTGAACCAGCCCAACCTCAGCACCTGTGAATGGAAGACAGGAAACACACTTTACGATCTGTACATGATGTCAGAACACATGCACACATGAACACATGCACACATGAACACATGCACACAAATACACACCTCACTTAAACAGACACACACACACACACACACACACACACACACACACACACACACACACACACACACACACACACACACACACACACACCACCAGCAATCCAGAACATACTCAATAGCGGTTGATGGTGGGGTAAAGTATCACAAGCCAAACAGTCATATCACACGTGTCAGCATGCAGGATGTGTGTTTCTCAACAGCATGCAGTGTGGGTGTAGACAGCCCTTGATAATAACAGTATACATGGCTCTGATGCATGTGTGTTGTTGTTCAGTGATTGGCCTCACCCTGGAACACAATGTGTACATGGACACAACATTGCTGTGCAAGTATTAAAAGCTCTGCAATGTACTGTGCACCATCACTCACAGGTATACATACCATGGCTGCATGTGTATCTGTGTGTCACATAGATATCTGTCAGAAAAATATGTATTAATGTGTGTATGCTTAATGTTAATTAGAAGCTAAATGAGTTAACACATTTTTCATTCTATTTTATATGCACTGTTTTATATATATAAATTGAGTTTCATATGAGACTGAAAAGATGCTTTTTGAAACTGCAGTGTGCTTTCTGAAACTTGCAAAGATGCCCTCTGACCTAGTAATTGCTAGCACAGCAATATTCATGTTTATGCCTTTTGGAAATGTACTTGAGAAGCAGGTGCTTATCTGCTAGGTCAGGAGAGAATGAATGAACAATGCTATATCCTGTAAATGTAATGATTCTAAACAATCAGCTCTGTTCGAAGTATGAGAACATGTGCAACTGCAGAAGCTTAGAGATAATGTAGACAAAGGATTATTAGAGAAATGAACTGCTTGCTTTGTGCTTGAATTAACCATAGTACCTTGAATGGTAACATTGCATGTATCATGTATCTAACTGGTGGTAACCAAGGCCACGTTGTTTTCCTTAGGAAGTTTCTCACAAAAAATTGATAAATCAGCAGAATTTCATGAGAGCAATAATTAATAAATGATGATGAAAAGACTTGTGATCTGTTACATCAGCTTGGTAGGCAATGTCTTATTAGAAAGTGTTTAAAAATGAAAGTATTTCCTGTTTCTAGTTAGACAAACTCTGTATTAGCACGTTTTTGTCTCCTTGCTGCAAGATTAAAGTGCCTTAACCTGAACCTACCATGTTTTGATCATTTTTAAAGTATATTTTTCCTTTGACAGTTTGGTCCTTCGGACAGGAAAGTACCTCTCACTCTAGGCCTAGGTCAGAATTGGGCCCGGTGGCATGTACCCGTACGGAGAAGCGGCCACATTGGCTCTTCTGTTCTAAAAGACCTCCGACTGAATTGTCGTTCGAAAGAGGCCGGCCACTGTTTCTGATCTGGGATTGGAGGACGGGTCAACGTTCCGGTGGATCAACTCACGGAGGGTCAGGTAAGGAGGAATTTACTTTTTTTCTGTTTTTGATCAGGGACTAGATACAGAACTATTTTGTCAGGGAGATTTGCATGTGCAGATCAGCGACAAAAAAGATTACTGTCTTGTCATAGATCAGGGAAACAGAATAGGTAAACAGTTATTCTAGATAAACTGTGAAAAGGTGTAAAGTCGTGGTACCACGTGATAAGAAGGGTTACGTAACAATTTTTAGCTCAGCTAAGGCAATATGGGAAATCAGTGCACAAAAATTTCGCGAGACCCGCCACTAACCGAAGACGCAAAGTATATGCAGTTACAGCGTGCCGATAATGTTAAGTATTATACAAAATGGGTTGATAAATACAAATTTGATGGTAATTTAGATAAATCTTCACTTATGAAACTTGTCAGACAACTTAAAATAGACGCGAAAGGTCAGCTAAAAAAGCAACATCAATTAGGAGTCCCTCAGGCACACAGGTGGCTTGAAGAAGCAAATCGCAGGGAGCAAAAGATTAAAAATTCAAAAGCAATGTTCTTAGACAAGGAAGATAATAACTTGGTAATAGCAACAGCCCCTCCTCCGCCCCCTCCGCTTCCCTTACCAGGATATGAAGCGAGTGGACAAGCTGGTCCACCTCCGCTATACCCAGCTGTTCCTGCGAAATCAGAACCGTTTTCCAGGGATCCTATCGAGACTAGGTCTCGAGCACGTAACTTGAGAAGGGCTATTGAATTATATGAAATAAATAGAAATTCACGAGCTATGAGTGAGGAAGAGATATGTCCACTCATAGAGGTTCCTAATCCACAGGCAGGACAGAATCCGACTCTTCTAGTTTATAGACCGTGGACGCCGGAAGATATCCGGAAAGCCACAGAGGGAATTCCCCATCCAAAAGTTAATTTTAAAAAATTCTTAGAAGACTTACAGGGCATGAAGTTAAGTTATCATTTGAATGGAGAAGAAGTAGAGAAAGTAGTTAGACAAATTGTAGGTCCAGATTGGCACATGATCAGTGGCAACTGGAATCCTCGTGATGCAGAGCTTCGACCACTCCCACATAATAATGCAGAACTGGACAACAGAGTGAAAGGTCTGACGGACCGAATCTCTGAGAAATGGAAGACTAGGGCTGATTGGACTTGCATTAATCAATGCATACAACAAGAAGGTGAAACTGTTGATAGATATTATGCTAGATTATTAGAATGTTTTAATAACCATTGTGGAATGCAGGTACCTGAAGATCAAACACATGATTCCCCATATGAACAACAGCTAAAGAACGCATTCTTAAAAGGTAGTATTACTCCCATTAGCAGCTTTATTACAAAGCACATGGTAAATCATCGTACAAGTAGATTACAGTCATTACTTGAATATGCAAGACATGCCGAAAGGCATTTTAATAGTAAAAAGAAAGCTCAAGTATTTTCAGTAGAAGATGGGTCAGAAGTCTTTGTAGTACACACCGGGAAGAAGGGTAAGAAAAACGCCCAGGGAAACAAACAATCTGGTAAACGATCAGAAGATTTTGAGGAAAGAAAGAAAAAGGGTGAATGTTTTAAATGCGGGAAAAAGGGACATTTAGCAAGGGATTGCAGGCTCAATAAGAAGGTAACCACAGAAGATAAGGAGGGTGAGGAATGACTATATGATAGTCAGAAATCACTGGATAACGATCGGCAAGAAAAGACACATGCAAATGTAATAGCGAGGGTAGGGAATGTGACAGAAGGAATAGAGGATGTACATGAATTCATAGATGATGAAGAAAATGAAATTTTGGACTTAGCATTATTGAGCTTAGAGCTCTACTTAGCAGACACAAAACCGGAAGTTACGCTTCTGGTAGAGGGGAGGGAAGTAAAATTTCTGTGTGATTCAGGGGTTTCACGAACCCTGATACATCCTTCCAAGCTACCAGAAGATTCGGAATCACCAGATTACATACTAGTGAAAGCAGTTATTGGACATCTGTATCGGGAGCCACTCTCCCATGACATAGCAATAACTGACCCCGTCTCAGGAATGACCCAGAAAAGCAAAATTGTTGTTTCTGCAAAATGCCCAGTAAATCTTTTGGGCAGAGACTTAATGCAGATGTTTGGCATAGCCGTAGTTCCAACCATGCAAGGCATGGAACAAATGGATTCTTTTGTAGTGTGATCGGAGGGTGAAACATATTATTGGTACAGCCAGGACTTAGTTACGACTGGTCCAGGGGCAGTAACCGAAGAACTGATGAACGTAGCCATCAGTAAATCCCCCTCCCTTGACACTGACAAACAGCATTTGCTGCATTGTACTTTATATTACTGTAACAGGCCAGGACCTGATAAAGAATATGAGCAAGAGTGGTTTAGAAACCATGCTAATGGGTTAGTATTACGAAACTTGTACTGGGACACAAAAGGAACCAGTGTAATAAGCTGTTCATTGCCCCAGGAATTTTTAGCACTCTACAAATCTAATCGATTACCACATGTAAGCTTAACCAAAAATAGAAATTTGAAGTGGGCAGACCTAGGAGAAAAAGTTACAAGGTGGGAAAAACAGACAGAGTTAGAACTCTCTGAACAGGGAGTACAGAAGCAGAAATTGAATTGGATAACACAGACACAAACAGCTGTGCACTCACAGGCAAGTGAGAATAGCTGAGTATTACACTTACTGGAGGAAGAGGAAAAAGCCTTATGAGACATACCAGAGACTCTCTGGTCAACAGGGAAATCAGATGTAGGACTTATTCATACAGCAGGACCAGTTACTATTACGCCAAAATCCGCATTTAGACCACAAAAAAGACAGTATCCCTTAAGAAAGGATGCAAAAATAGGAATCAAACGTATAATAGCAGCCTTACTTAAGGAAGGAGTCTTAATAGAATCTCCTGAGTCACCATGTAATACACCTTTATTTCCTGTTAGGAAAGCAAACGGGGAATGGCGTATGTTCCAAGATTTACAAGCTGTGAATGACACAGTTATACCCAGAGCACCAACGGTGCCAAATCCACACACCTTATTGAATGATTTGAAGCCTCAACAGAAGTATTTTTCTGTGGTAAATATCAGCAATGCATTTTTCTCAAAACCGATACACCCAGACAGCCAACATTGGTTTGCATTTACATTTCAGGGGAAACGGTATACATATACGAGACTACCACAGGGATATTGTGAAAGTCCAATGATATTCGCACAAGAAATGGCAAGTAACCTGGCGGGATTTATCCCACCGAAAGGTAGTCAAATTTTACTTTATGTAGACGACATTCTGCTGGCAGCCCCCACCCAGCAAGAATGCAGGGAAGATACAATAGCATTATTGCAATTTTTAGCTACTCAGGGACACAAGGTAAATAAAAACAAACTGCAACTTTGGAGAAAACAGGTTAAATACCTGGGATATGTAATATCCAAAGAAGGTAGAATATTAGATGAAGACAGAAAAACAGCAATATTACAAGCACCTAGACCGACTACCAAGAAGGAAATGATGTCCTTCCTGGGAACTACTAACTTTTGTCGGAGTTGGATACCAAATTATGCTTTGGAATCTGCTCCGCTGACTAGTTTGATATTCAAAAAGCCGATGGCAGCACAGGATTTATTACAGTGGACACCAGAAGCAGAATCAGCTTTCTGCAAACTGAAACAATTGATAGCTTCTTCCTTAGTTCTAGGATTACCAAACTATCATAAGCGATTTTTCCAAAGTGTAGACTGTAAGCAAGGTTATGTGACATCAGTGTTAACACAACAGCATGGGGACAAACAACGCCCCATAGCTTACTATTCATCACAGTTAGACCCAGTGGCGTGATTCTTGCCCCACTGTGTACAAGCAGTAGTTGGCAGCCACAATGGCAGTGCAGGCTTCGTCCTCATTAGTGTTGTTCCACCCTCTCACATTGAGAGTGCCTTACGCAGTCGCGATTATTTTACTGCAAGAAAAAGTAGTATATCTTTCTCCTGCTAGACATCTTTCCTGTATGACTATACTGTTGAGCCAACCTCATATGACAATTGAACGATGCACAACTTTGAACCCGTCAACCTTGCTCCCAACCCCTGCAGATGGCAAACCACACTGCTGCCTGCAGGAGATTGAGCAAAAGACACTACCTAGAAAAGGCCTTACAGATGTTCCCTTGGATGATGCCGAGGTGACATACTATGTGGACGGCTCGTGCAGAAGGGGTCCTACAGGACAGAATCTAGTGGGGTATGCAGTAGTTTCTGATACCGAGACTTTAGAAGTGAAGTCTTTACCACACAACTTATCTGCACAAGCAGCAGCATTGATTGCCTTGACGAGGGCATGTACCTTAGCAAAAGGTAAGAAAGTAAATATTTTTACTGACAGTCAGTATGCGTTTTCTACTGTACATGTTTTTGCACAGCAGTGGAAAAATAGAGGAATGATAACATCTACTGGTAAACCAATTAACCATGCACAATTTATTTTAGACTTGTTAGACTCTATTCAGTTACCTCAGAAAGTAGCTATTTGCAAATGCGTAGCTCATACCAAACAACAGGATAGAATTTTGAAAGGTAATGAGAGGGCTGATACAGCTGCAAAACAAGCAGCTTCAGCTTCAGAAGTTTTTCTTTTGAGTGAGGAGTTACAACCATCTGAGATTTTAGACTTAGAAATGTTAAAAACAATGCGGACACTTACTACAAATGTAGAAAAACAAAAGTGGATAAAACGAGTAGCAATCCTTGAGAAGGGACTGTACGTCTCCAAAGAAAAGAAACCAATCCTACCATCTAACTTGTTTAGATATGCAGCTTTGTTGAGCCATGGGCAGAGCCATGTCTCAACAGGGGGGATGGTACAGTTAGTGAATCGAGTGTTTACGACGTATGGATTTACTAATTACACAAAAAATTTTGTGCAGCATGCCATGTTTGTAACAAGTATCATGCACAAGGGGCATTGAAACCTAAGCAAGGGAGTTTCCCTACACCACAGTGTCCATTTCATACTATTTGTATGGATTTTATAGAACTGAACAAATGCGAAAATAAGAAGTACTGCCTTGTCATTAAAGATATGTTTTCCAAATGGGTGGAAGCTTTTCCAACTAAAAATCCAGATGCAGCTACTGTTGCAAAGGTCCTTGTTAAAGAAATTATTCCTAGATTTGGCATACCGGAAAAGATTTATAGTGACAATGGCACACACTTTGTGAATCAAACAATACAACACCTTAGTCACTATTTTGGGATATCGTTGAAAAACCATTGTGCATACCACCCCCAATCTGCAGGATTAGTAGAGAGGCATAATGGGGTGTTGAAGAATAAACTTAGAAAATTGATTAGTGAGATACAAAAGAACTGGGTGCACTGTTTGCCTCTGGCACTGTTGAGCATGAGAACTGTTCCAAATGCAAAAGGGTTAACTCCTTTTGAAGTTTTGTTTGGGAGGGCATATTATACACCTCAATGGAAACCTCTCATGTCTGCAGAGCAGGAGGCTGACAGTTCACTTGCAGGATATATGAGGCGATTTTTGAATAACAAACTTTTGCAGTTAAATTCTATTTCAGATAAAGAGCAAACGAAATCGGAAGCAGCAGTAGCCCCAGGCACCTGGGTCTGGGTGAAGATAGTGAAGAGAAAAAATTGGAGTTCTCCGAAGTGGGAAGGGCCGTACCAGGTACTACTGTTGACACCCACTGCAGTCAAGATTGCAGAGCGAGCATCCTGGATTCATCTGACACACTGTAAACTGGTTAAAAACTTTGAACTGGACAAAAACCTTGTTACTGTTGTACAACAAAAGCAAAATGACCAGGTAAAGAGCGAATAGAGACACTAAACAACCTCATGAAACTTGCATGATTATTCTGATAGCCGTGCTAATAACATTGTTCTTTTTGTTGTGGCCTTTCCTTTTTCCTACCACAAAAGTTGAACTGATTAAACGTAATGAACCAAACATAGACTGGCACCCGAACTTTAACACTTATCAGGCAATTACACATGTGTATGCTGAGACTTTTAATGTTTCGAACTGCTGGATCTGTACAGCCATACCAACAGCATACGGGGGGCTATTAATGACTGCTATCCCCCTAGGGGTCAATGAGACCTGGGAAAATCTGTTTTTTGACACAATATCTATTAAAGCATATGATAAGGTAGTACTGTATTTGCCTGTGACACAAAAGGGAATTGTATGTTTTCACAAGAATGACACAATTCAAGTGGGTTGGAGCAAGTGTAATGTGACTGTACAATATAAATGCTATACTAAAGCAAACAATCTGGGTGGAACATGTAGTTCAGATTATGTCTCATTTCTTAAATCCATGCATAAAACTCTTGACCAAGTGCAACGTAATCCTGTACTTTTTAAACAGTTATCTGTAATAGATAGGAAAATGTTTCATGCAGGGCAGTCATTTCGTAACAGAGTAACTACTAAGGTAGAGGATTGTTATTTTGTGTGTGGTAAAAAGGCATATAAATGGTTACCTGAGAATTGGTCCGGCAGTTGTTTTTTGGGATACCTGGTCCCGGCCATATGACACACTGCAGTCTTGCCTCAGGGAAATATTCGAAATACCCGAGATGTGGCCAAGAAAGCTGTTAAAAAGCCTGAAAATCCAGAGGGACAGATCGAGGCGGGCTGGAAAGACCATCATACCGTGGGTACCAAATTGACGCACATGGACTTGAGTGATACTGTTATATCGTGGGCAGGCATATTACCTGCATATGGCACAGTTAAATCGATTTGGGAGCTGCGAAAACTGTCTAAACTTCTCGAAGTAATGAGTAATGCAACTTTCTCTGCTCTTGAACTGATAACTGATGAACTGAATGCTATGAGAACTGTAGTGCTCCAGAACCGAATGGCTCTTGACTTCACCCTAGCGGCGAGGGGTGGTACATGCGCTTTAATCAAAGAAGAATGCTGTGCGTATATACCAGATCATCAGCATGAAATTAATGACCACCTTGAGGTGATACAGCAGGTGTCGGCCATGACCAAACCAGGCCCAAACCCTCTGATGGACTTTTTCCAGAATCTGTTTGGGGGGGTGGGGTTCCATCCTAATGAACATTTTGATTGCCATTTGTGTGGGATTACTCCTAATAGGAGCTTGTGTTTGTTGTGGAATCCCCTGCATGAAAAAATTAATCAAAGAATTTTTAGATATATCAGTTTCTGAGACTATGTATCAGGGTACTGAACTTGAAGAGCTGCTAAAATGTGAAACACTTTCATAAAGTTTTAAACTGAATGACTTTCTTAACTGCAACTGCTGAATGAAGAGGTTAGGAAAAGAAGCAAACTGTTTATTCTTTTTGAAAATAGAATTAAAAAGTATTAACAGGGGGGAAATGTCAGAAAAATATGTATTAATGTGTGTATGCTTAATGCTAATTAGAAGCTAAATGAGTTAACATGTTTTTTCATTCTATTTTATATGCACTGTTTTATATATATAAATTGAGTTTCATATGAGACTGAAAAGATGCTTTTTGAAACTGCAGTGTGCTTTCTGAAACTTACAATGATGCCCTCTGACCTAGTAATTGCTAGCACAGCAATATTCATGTTTATGCCTTTTGGAAATGTACTTGAGAAGCAGGTGCTTATCTGTAAGGTCAGGAGAGAATGAATGAACAATGCTATATCCTGTAAATGTAATGATTCTAAACAATCAGCTCTGTTCGAAGTATGAGAACATGTGCAGCTGCAGAAGCTTAGAGATAATGTAGACAAAGGATTATTAGAGAAATGAACTGCTTGCTTTGTGCTTGAATTAACCATAGTACCTTGAATGGTAACATTGCATGTATCTAACCGGTGGTAACCAAAGCCACATTATTTTCCTTAGGAAGTTTCTCACAAAAAATTGATAAATCAGCAGAATTTCATGAGAGCAATAATTAATAAATGATGACGAAAAGACTTGTGATTTGTTACATCAGCTTGGTAGGCAATGTCTTATTAGAAAGTGTATAAAAATGAAAGTATTTCCTGTTTCTAGTTAGACAAACTCTGTATTAGCACGCTTTTGTCTCCTTGCTGCAAGATTAAAGTGCCTTGACCTGAACCTACCGTGTTTTGATCATTTTTAAAGTATATTTTTTCCTTTGACAATATCCATTTCTGATTAGAGTATCTGTGTCTTTAGCAGATAATTGTGGACACAGATTTAGCACATGCATGCTATGTATACACACAGGATGAGTGGTGCATGTATACCTGATGGAATACCATTGTTCAACATAGCCATTGTACAGTGGTTATGGTGAGTGTAGGAAATATTGTGTACATGCCAGTGCCAGCCATGACATAGCATGCTACAACACAACTGCAACATTAAACATCGCACATACCCAGTGTGTGTCATATGACCTATACACTCCATAGCATTACAAGACATATATGTGTCACTTTGTACAAATGGTGATTGCTATGCATATTGTGTATAGGTGCATATGTATGCACACACACAACAGTGAGGTGCATAGCAGTGAATGCTATGTGTAGTACTGTGGTTACTGTAACTGGATGTGGTGTAGTACCATGAGCCAGCATCATGCAGCATCATGTGGTCACTCAAGGCTACTAATGTGTGCCAGACCGACACCTAGCATACTGTACCTGAACTGCAGTACCATGGCAAAATTCACCATTTCACAGCCAGTTGTTACATGAGTTTGTAAGGTGCCCAAAAGGGAGCATTGCCTAACATGAATGTGTTATGTGTTGCAGAGTGTCACACAGTCCCATGATAGGCCCCTACCCCTCAGGTATATTATGTGTGCTGTTTGAATGACATTTGGGATACTGGAGTGTGAACTTACAGCGTGTGTCTGAATACGCCATGTGTAGCATATTAACGTGTACTGCATATGACAATGTTGTGTATGTTGTGTGCATGTGTATTGACTTTGCCTATCCAATGTCCACTACAGTTTTGCCACACTTGTCTGGGATGCTCTGTGTATTGCATGTGTTTGAGGCAGCTACACACATTACTGGGCTGTGCATAGTCTCACAGCAAACATGCACAGCATGCATTATGCGTAGGTGTGTTACGTGTACATGTCCTACACCTCACCTGTGACATGCAAATATATCATACAATATTAAATGTAGAACACACTCACCAGCATGGGTCTGCTGCCTTGCTGTCACACCAGAGGGACCTACAAGGATATGAGACAGTTTGTTAGTGGCAACAACTGTGGCATTGCTACTGTGAGTTTGCAATCTTACAGTAGTACAGCGGTTGACAGTCACAGGCCTACAGATTATGTTCCAAATTATCAGTTTTGCACAACACCAGGCTCCACATCTCCTAACTACACAGTACACATCTCACATATGCATGCTCTACCAATGGAGGTAACAGTAGTCTACAGATATGCCATGTTACCTGCATGCTCCGTGTCAACTCACTGGGTGGCTCCGTCCTCCATGATGATACATGTTTGCTGTTGTTGTTGGCCAGGAGACACCAGGCTCAGGAGCAGCTCCTCCACTCTGGTGAGGGGGGGATGGATGGCTACCCCACCACCTGTGGCAAGCTGTTGTCTACGGAAATCAGGCGTATGCTGCCGGACATGTCTAAGTAAATCACTGCAGTGATGGCGTACCTGCTCATATGTCCGGTTATGCATGCCTATGTCATTTACCCAAGGGACAACATCTTGCCACAGTGCAGTTCGCTCATGCTGGTCCTGGCTGGTTCTTGAGAACAGCAGGGCATAGTGCTGAACCAAGCTGGTTGTGATCTGCTCCTCCTCAGCTGGGCTGTATGTGGGATTGCGATGGTGAGCCATTACCCTGGAAGACAATGAAACAATATGTGTGAGCAAGTCATGTGGCACACTTAACATTCTAAAGTACAGATATCACTGAACTGCCATATATAGCAACCTAGTGGCTGTCAGAGGATACACACTTTCAATACCACATATCAGTGCTCATACCACAACTGCCTGGCATGCTCTATATATCAAACCATGTTCTGCACAGCAACAAAGAGAAACCAGTATGTAAGACTATACAACCGTACATGTCACACTGTATGCGACACAATGCACCACCTAGACACAGGAGGTATATATCAAGATAATGCATAATGAAATATGTCATCCATTGCAATGATTGTAAAGTCCAGTTACAGTATTACCTGTATACCACACTAGTTGATGGTGGCAAACCCCTGCCTAACATATGTGCACATTCGTTAGTATAGGTGGCATACTGCTGTACTAGACTATACATGTTGCTAGATATGCACTTATATCCTGTAACACACATATGACCGAGGGCATGTCACAGGCATACCCACACACACATCACACATACATACAAGACACAAAGGTATGGCAGCTCAGATGAGCTTTACCTGTGTACCATACAGTACTGTGTGTCAGTACTTACAAAACATTATGCCTGAGGTATGTAATCTGTAAGGACTACAGGGAACACACATAACAGTGTTTCCAAGCAATGTGGACATACACCATACTGTGCTGTTTAGGCATACAGCTTCAGGTAGTACTACAGTTCATACGGGATTTGGATTCACCAGCAGTACCAATCAATAAGCATACATGTACTGCTTTAGCCTACAATGGCACACCCCAGAAAACAAGGGACTACGTCAGACCGTTTGCCATACTGCTTTTTCTGCCCAGCAATAGCATACACATATTTTGCTGGGATCAGAGCTAGGACACAAAATAGCATGACGAAAACAGTTTCCCACTAAGCTATCACACATTGACAGAACCACGACACATTCCCCAACACATTCACCATCACACTCAGTCAACCTCACATAGCAATTATTGCAACAAGTACATGTGGGTGTGTATCGGTTCATTGGTAGGTAATAGGCTATTGGCCCTAGGGCCTATAGAAGCATAGCCATACACTACCCTGGCCTTTGACACACATGTAATCTAATTTCACGTGCCCCTGTCCAGCAGAGCCACAGAGGTGATTCCCGGTGTGTATTTCCTATCTCCCATCCAGTCATCAGGATTATTCATGACAACTGATAATGAGGAGCTTGATTTGCTATTGATAGGTGGTTTGTTCCAGAGTATGGGATGTCTTTGTGATAGGAATCTATCCCCCCAGTATGTTTTGTCTATTGAGGTGACAAGGTTTAGGTCCCTAGAGCGTGCAGCTGGTAGGGATTGTGATCTGTTTACGTGGAGCATGTCCAACAGCTCTGGGTTTGACATAGCTTTGTATGTTAGGCAGAGGTCACCTCTGGGTAGGTGGTATGCAACACTCTGTGGTTTTGTGAGACGGTCTGCATAGGGCATCTGTTTGAGGCCAGTATTACTCTTTGTGAGGTATGTCTGTGGCCTTTCCAGTTGCTGTAGATGTCTTGTGAGGTACATACCACATGGGGCATTGTTCTCTATAATGGGTTTTGTGTGTGATGAGTAGAGGGGAACACTGACCTATATTTCCCTGGATGACACACCTTTTGTGATGAAGTGTGCCATGTAGACAGATTACATTTATTTATTTATTTATTTTACATTTGTTTACCGGGTTAGTCCAACTGGATACATATCCCTTTTCAGCAGAGACCCGGGGAGAAAAGCTCCACAGTACAAAAGGTTTTGAGTTACATTTCAACAATTTAAACATAACATGGTAAGGTATTAAAAAGTTTAACATATCAGTTACAAGAAAGTTCAAGGAAAAAAAGAGAAAAACATATACATAATTGAGACAAGGTTAAGGTTTGACATTTCAACAATTTCAAAATAATATGGTAAGGTAATACAAAGTTTAGACATAACAGTTGCAAAAAAGTTCCAGGAAAAAAAGAAAAACATATACATAATTGAGACAAGGTTTAGGTTTGAGTTACATAGTAACAGTTTTTAGATATCATAGTATGAAGAGACATCAAGTTAAAAATTAGCTATAACTTAAGTAATTCATATGATAAGTAGATTAATGAAAACATATAATCTTTGGACACTATTAAAGCTGATATTATAGGCTCAATAGATAGGTAAGGAAATATCGAGTATTATGCTCGTGGGAATTCATAACTAGGGGGTGTTACAGTGAGGAGAGATCCTGTACTATAGTTTAGTACGGCAGTAATAGAAAAGAGAGAGAAAAAAGGCATCGGGAGATAGTATGGGTAGTATTGATATTTTTAGGATTAGTCAGGTTTGGTACAGGAACATAGCCAATGCGCTTTTAGGAAAGATTTGAGGTTGCTTTTGAACTTGCTAAGGGAGGTAGTTAGTCTTAGGTCACTGGGAAGGGAGTTCCATAGTTTTCCAATGGAATTGGCATAAAGAGCCTCCCCACCTAAGTTATTAGTTTTGATTGTTTGTATTAGTTCACTATTGGAGGATCTAAGGCAGCTGAGATTAGAATAGGGGATGAACAGTTTGTTTAATGAGGGGGTTTTATGTGGTTCCTTGATTATTTTAAATGCTTCAGTAAGTTGATTAAGTTTAAGAAGATTTGGAAGTTCTAACCAGGCCAGTTTTTTTAGGTTTAGGCAGTGATGAGTATGGTACGGTTCTCCTGTTACAAATTTGGCAATATGATTATAAGTCAATGAGAGTTTGTTAAGCTCAGCTTTATTAAGGAAGGAGAATACTGGGGAGGCATACAGTAGGGTGGAGAGAAGATGTGTGCGTGCAATGGTTAGTTTGGTAGTAGGGGTTAGAAAGTTTTTAATTCTATACATAGAGCCTAGTTTTTTGTTTACATTTTTTATAGTTTGACTGATGTGCACATCAAATTTGAGCTTGTGATCGATAGTAACTCCAAGTAGTTTGGCATTAGTGTCGGGCTCTATGATGGTACCATTTGTAGACTGAACTTGGAAGGTCCTATTATTAGTAAGTGTAGGGTGTTGTGCTAAGGAAGAGGCTGAGGTGGGGAAAATTAGTAGTAGCTTGGTTTTTGTTGGATTCAAGATAAGTTTCTTCTCAATGAACCATGTTTCTATTGCAGCAAAGCAGTTTTGGGTAATTACTTGGAGATTATGGAGGGAGGCGTCGGAGCAGATCAGGGTGGAGTCATCTGCATATTGAATGCAGGTTGCATTGGGGATTACTGTATAAAGATCATTTATAAATACAGAAAAAAGAAGAGGACCGAGTATAGACCCTTGGGGAACTCCTATGGTGTTTGGTAGTAATTGAGATAGCTTGCTTTGCCACTGGACAGCTTGTTGTCTCCCTGACAGGTAGGCATCAAACCAGCTTAGGGCTGAGTAGTCTAGGTGAAATGTTTTCAGGGTATGGAGCAGTGCTTGGTGATTAACCATATCAAAAGCTTTTGATAAGTCCAGAAAGAGCGCAGAGGTAATTAGTTTATTATTTCGGTTACAGTTGACTGAGTCAACAAAGGAGAGGAGGGCAGTGGTTGTACTGTGATGGGGGCGAAAGCCGTGTTGGGTGTTAGACAAAAGATTATTTAGAGTTAGATGGTGGAGGAGTTGCTTATGAACACATCTTTCCATAATTTTTGCAATTGGGGACATTATTGCTATAGGTCTAAAATTGGATATTTCCGTGGAGGCACCGCCCTTGTGAAGTGGGATGACATATGATATTTTCCACATTGTGGGGATTTTAGACTCAGTAATGCTTCTGTTTATCAGAATGGAGATAGGATAGGCTATAACCTCTGATGCTATTTGTAGGTATTCAGCTGGGAGTCGATCGGCTGATAAGCTGGATGGTTTAAGTTTCTTTAATAGGGAGCTAATATAGGAAGTTGAGATTGGATGAAGGTTAAAGGCAGGTGGAGATTTACCAGCAGTATTGGCTGTGAGGGGGGTAGGATTAGTTGAGGAAGGTGAGAAGGAAGGTAACTTGCTGGCTAGGGACTGGATGGTCTCAGTAAAAAATGAGTTAAACGTATTGGCTATTTCATCCGGGTCTTTACCAGTAAGTTTAGAAGGGGTAGGAGTAGAGGGTTTCCCAGAGTGAAGAAGGTTATTAAAACCTGCCCAGAACTTTTTAGGGTTATTCTGATGTTTGTCCTGTAGGTGGCAGTAATAGTTTTTTTTATCTTGGATGATATGTGACTTAGTAATATTTCTTAGCTGCTGAAATTTAATACGATCTAAGGGCAATTTCGTGGATCGCCACTTTTCCCAAGCTTGGTCTCTAAGCTTAATTTTTGATTTTGTTTCCTTAGTTAGCCATGGTGCTATGCGAATTTTTGATCTTATAAGGCGGTTTGGTGCATGGGAGTCCAGTATTTTTAGAAATGTGTCGTTAAAATAACCCACACTCTCATCTAGGGGAAGTGACTTAAGCCTTGACCAGTTACAGGATTTAAGTTCTTCTAGGAAAAGTTCTGGAAGAAATTTTTTCTTATTTCTAATAAGTCTATATATAGGAGGTCTTATTATAGCCATTTTGTCCTTCCTTATGTATGTGATTAGGTGGTCGCTGAGATCATTGGGGAGGGTACCTGTGGTGTAGTTACATGACTAGTGTTGCACTGTGATTATCAAAGGGGAGACTACTGTCCACCTGTGTCCCATGGTCTCTTATCACACTTTCGGTGTTAAGTAGACTACCACCTATGTGGTAGTTCATGGGTGCAGAGTTTTTGCCAGGAGGGATGCCAGTGCAGTTTCAACACTGAGCTTGAGTCCATGGCTTTGTCACCAGGCATCTGTCTCAGTAAATATGACCCTGTCTCTTTTTCTGTCTCTCTCTCTCTCTCTATATATATATATATATATATATATATATTTATATATCTATCTATCTATATATATATATATATATATATATATATATATATATATATATATATATATATATATATATATATATATATATATATATATATACACACATACATATACACATACATATAAACATCCATTGGTGTACATATAGATATACATATAAGCACATATACAGTCCACCTTTCATGGTGGGAATATCAATTATGCGAAGGTTGTGAGGTATACTGTTATGTAATAATATTGCACAGTGTTGTGCGGAATGCATTGAAGGTGTTCTCAGCCCATGTAACTTTAGCAGGCCTCACTGGCTGCAACACTGCAAACCTGACAAATCATACCCACAGAGTTTAATCACCACATGTCATATACCAGCACTGTATGCTGTCTTGTTTGCCACACACTACAACCTACATAGAAATATACACATAACAACCTTCACCAACATATATATGTCCACCCTTCACAAACAGTTGCAGTATGTCCCTTGCTCTATGCACATGTACAGATGCTAATATATCTGACACAGACAGATCACTCTGTATGTGTGTGCCATACACACACAAGGTTCACACTGTTGTAAGTCCGTGGACCTCACAGCTGACCTGTTGGGCCTTGCTGCTACATGAACAGGTGTCACATGTGAGCACACAGTAATATTAGAGGGTGTATACATAGCTGCAAATGCTAGATTAGCATACTAGCCTGGTGCAGCTGTTGCCAATGCTAAGCTACATGTTACTATGACTATCATGCATTTGTTACTCTGCCACATCCATGTTTATATAACTGTATGTGCTACTCCCCCAAACAGCCATTGTACACACTACTGTACAGTACACAGATAACATGGATCAGATGTTTGACATTTAATGCTGAACTACACATGTCACAGTCATATCCCACTGCACACAGCTACACACGGAATTCTCCATGGCAGTAGTTATGCAGGGCATCTGTGCATAGATACGTACTGCTGCCACATATGGATGATTCAAAGTATATAGAGTACTCTTCAGAAACATCTACTACATGCCAGTAAATACATATCTATTACATACCTTTCCTTTGTATGTATTTGTATTTGTCAGTTCCATGTGTTTTGTAATTTTTTTTTTATTTATATCTTACCTTTTTTTTTATATATATATATTTTTTAATACCTTATTTTTTTTTCTTGTTGCTGTTGTTGTCTGTCTGTCTGTGTCTCTGTGTCTCTCTCTCTCTCGCTCTCTCTCCGTGGCTGCAATGAAATTATTGCATGTGTGGACAGCAAGTACAGCCTGCTTTTGTAGGTATCTGCACATGTGCATGTGATGGCCTCTGTACCAATTGGTGGCCACCATTTGGTAATTGCATGCAGCCTGCTGTGTGGTGATTGCAGTACTCACTGTCATAGCAACCCAGTGCTATAAATTGCTAAGTCAGGTAGGCATAGCCCTTTCAGCTTTCCAAAGTGGGGACCATGCCTGTTTGCTGTGGACACTGTTGTGTAAGTCAGAAGGTTGGTATACTTCTTATATCTGAAGCTAGGGGTGTAGCCAGTGATTTGAATGTTGTACTCATACCTGAATGTTTTCACTTCCAGTACACAGTTGTCAGTGTAGATGTGTACTCACCCCTACAAATGCTAACACAAGATACATGGGAGTATGTAGTTTCTTTTCTACTTATACATTTAGCTGTCATATATACGTAGTTATTGAGATGTATTCATTTGGCACATGAACTGTTTGTGAGCTGCTATACTGTGAATATTAATGTACTCACTTCTGCACAATTGGTGCTTTTTTATTGTTGACATTAGCACAGGATGCTCATGAAAACTGGAAAGTTCCAGTACTGAGTATGCCTACCTACATCCTTGCTGGACCCTGAACACACAGGTATTTTGTACGTTTGGGTGGGGATTGTCCTGCTATGATACTGTGTGTGGGTTGTAAAGTGCTGCTGTAACATTATTTACTGCTAGAATGTCTGGTTCTGTTATCACAGTCATGTAATGCAATTCCACAACAACTGCTGGTAAAGTTCCACCGAACAGGTTTTGTGTTATGGCATTCCTATCTTTCATTTACATTCACTCATTCTGATGCATGATATATATATTTCAGCAGCAACTTGCTGTTTATCTACTGTGGCTTAGTGGTACTTCATGTAGTCTAGTGTTTCCAATGTCTGTAGTTCAAGACTGACAGTGGTGTTTTATTTTGCTGCTGAGCAGAACAAGGGCCCTCACATGCAGGGTGACTAAGGCACTTTTAAGCAGTTGTAAGCAGGTTTGCGCAGGTTTGCATGAAGCTTAGCAATACTTAGCTAAGCGCACAAAAGCACGTACTCGTGCAAACCTGCTAACTAGTGCTTAAAAGTGCTTACTCCTGCTAACCCCCGTGCTCATTTCTTTGAAAGAAAAGAAAATAGGGAGATAGGAAAGTGGTGAAAATGGGGCACAAAGAGGGAAAGGCAATAGGGAAAACAGCTCGGGATGTGCAGGACGGGTGTAGGGAAGGTCCATAGCTGCCCATTTCTTTAACAGCAACAGCTGTGCATATGCTAGAAATTTGGAGGGAAATTTGAAACCTTCCACCCCTGAGAGAGGGGTGAGGACAACAAAGTATGTTGTACTGCTAATTAAATTTCAGTTTATGTGTCCAGCGGACATATGTGCAAAATGGGCAGCTATTTATGGGGCGTAATTTTTTTTGTGGGAGCAGATTGCCATTTTTTCAGGTGAGAGTGGAATGTGGGGTAGGGGAGGTAGGTATATTTTGGGAGATAGGTTGGGGAGGTAAACAGACAAGACAACCAATATGCATACAGGGGCGGAATATGACACATGTGGTGGGTGAACACCATTGACGGGGAAGGATGTTTGCAAATTGCAAGCCCATAAGCCCACAGATGGCAACAATGGAACTGAGATCCCCACCCATGGGCAGTCACCACTGCACCTTCACAGCCCAGTGGGTGGCTGTTCTGGGGGCTGCGTAGGAGGGGAAGGCTCACACGTGAGTCACTCCACACATGCCTGAAGTTGGCGTAGAGGATCAGCGACTGAACGCTCGATCTCCATACGCACCACAGCCTGGACCGTTCGGAGGGTGATAGGTGGCCCTCCTCCGGCCACGCTTGCAGGGGGGGGACGAGCTCCATCCCCTGCAGTGCTTCCACCCGAAGGTGGCACAGGGCCAACTGAAGAGGAGGTCCCGGTCTGGGCACCAGACCTGCTGGTGCCAGGTTTCATCGTCAGCTGAGGTGGGACAGGTGGATCTGCTGGGACCGGCCTTCCCATACGTTCTATGTTTAGGAGGATTTAATGACAATATGGATTGGTAACAGCCAACAGCATTCCAAATTAGTTGTAACAGCATGCAGTAATATTCCCATTAACCCAACACACCAGAGTTCCAACAGTTGAACAGTAAGCATAACATATGCATATATAGAACAACAGTGGACATTCCAACAGCATGCAGGATTGATTGGTGGCAACAGGCCACCAAGATTGTGGTGTTTGAACAGGGCATATGCATCAAAGTAAATGCAGATATTTATAAACCAATAGGACATATGTCCCAACAAATGTTTTGAGATTAGACATACCCATTGAGGTGTGGAATTGCATTATTTATGCACATACTGTAGGGTGTAAAATGATACCGCCATTAACAACTTATATGTACTTATAGTTTACACTACATTCCTATTGACTGCAGGTATATATCCCCTACATGTATTATTACACTAGGCAATGTCCATTAAGTTGTGAAATGGGTTTTGCTAGTTCCTTATATACCTGACCTGTATCTGACATACATACAAACTGTCCAGGATGCAGATGTTACTGCTACATATTTATATATTTTATTCATATTTATATATCTACATATCTGGATGTGTTCAGATGACATTATCAGTTATATTTTAACAGACCCCTACATTTCTAGTAGCACACTGACATTTCTGGGGAAAACAATAACAAGCTACTCATGTGCCAGATTTACCTATACAGGCCAGCCATGAAACAACAGTTGAGGACTGTATATATGCTTAACAGCTACTGGCACTCCCTTCATCCACTTTCTATGGGCTTACCCAAGTGTGGGTTGACAGCGCTTAATACAACACTACTATTTCTATACTGCAAGAGTACAACAACATTTTGAAGAAAGTGACACAGACACACTCCAGGAGTTATACCTTTATTAATTACATTACACACTTTTCTAGAGGCTCTCTCATTTTTTTAATATTACAGTGCATGCAGACGACTTATTCAAGATGTATTATACCTTTATTTATGGGTTGCAACACTCTTTTCTCAGGCTCTCTCACTTATTTTATATAACAATACATGAAGAGAAATTATTCAGGACTTATACCTTTATTATTGGGCTACAACACTTTTTGTCAGGCTCTCTCACTTATTTTATATAACAATACATGCAGAATAATTACTAACCTGCCAGGTGGCGCAGCCTTAGCAGCCTATCTGCATAGGCTTGCTGATTCGCAGCACGGACACCTGCAGCTGTGAAGTAAATGAAGTGATATTGAGACATATACCTATCCATAATATCGACAATAGCAATTCTTATATACTTCATTCCATGGCTACCTATACAGTAGTGGGGCATTTTGCATCCCACGGGCCTCCTGTATCCACTGGTTCAGTTGTTCCTGCTTGCGTCTCTTCAGGTCTGTGTGGTGGTGTCTGACCTGCTCACCAGTACGAGGGATGTCTGTGACACTGGTGAGATCATGTGCGAGATGGTTCCAGGCTTCCGCTTTGTATTCAGTGCCCTGGAACTGGCCCTGCAGAAGTCTGGCATCATGGTTATGGACGAGGAGCCAAACCATCACTTTTGACTCCTCAGTGCCCCACCATTGTGCTCGAAAGCGAGAGCCCTCTCCAACGCCAGCCATTGCTGCCTGCAGATGGGAGCTACAACCAGTTATGGCAAGTATTCCTGCCTATGGAGCTTAAATATGCCTCATTTCTCGCACTTATTTGTGATTGGCCGGATTTGAAAATTCTCAGCTGAGTGCACACCTGCTTAGCACTGGATAAACTTTGATTAATATGTATATGTGTGTTGACAGTGCATGAATATCAAATGCTGTCATGGCTTAGTGGTTTAGTATTTTGATTATGGTGCACACTATCCCGGGTTCGAGGCCTGTCATTGGTTTTTATTTTACTACTGGCCTGACTGGCTAGGAGGTGTGGCTGTGTTTAGCCGACTTTGCTCAACTTTGCCCAAAGTTGCTCTACGTTGACCGACATTGCGCTAGTTGGCGCGGTGCACAGCTTCACGCAAACATGTTTTGTTTGCGCTAGTTGGCACGATGAGCAGCTCCGCGCAAAGCTATTGCGCTAGTTAAGGCAGTGCTAAGCTATGAGCAATTATACTTAAATGTGCTTAATACTGGTAAACTTTGCTTAGCAGTGCTTCACATTGCTTAAGATACGTTACTTATGCATTCATCAGTATGCATAACCAATTCACCTTCTTATATATGTATAAAATATCATTCACTACTACATAGGTCATTTCAATGCTTTTTACTAAATTTTAAAAGATAAATGTCAGGAATTATTTTTCTATACAGATTTCATACTGAAAATAGAAAGGGGAGTGGAGAGACTCGAACAGGGAATGCCTCCTCTTTGTGCAAACGCTCTACCACTACGCTATTGCTATTTGGCTTAATTTGCATATAAGTGTCTTATTCTCTTCAATGTCTAAACTGCTAACTGTAGCTAAGCAATGGGCAAACCCGCGCAAATACGGGCAGCTATATTGGGAATAATAAAAAAAAATTATAACAGTTTTACATTTTATAATTGTACAGGGGTTTAGAATGTGGGGGACTGTAGTGTTGTGTATATACACATTTCAGCGGACTCGCTCATGTCATTTACATTTAACGATTGTGGGACTTGCAGGGGCATGGATTTTTGGACTGCTCGGCAGTCTGACATGCCCCCCTGCACTCGTCCATGCTCCGTGTTAGCCTTAGAGTTGAGTCAGCGTGCCCTCATGAATATGCATGGCGTGTTGACGTCATACTCTTAGGCTGCAGTTTCCATGTAAGACTTATTTAGTCTTACACGGAGGATTAGTGAATCCCGGAGTTTTTCTTTTAACTATGTTTTAGTACTACCTTCTTTTTTCTTTAAACATTTATTTTACATATTGTACTACACTATTCATAATCTTTTCCTGAGTTCTGTGTCCCTTTTACACATAATTTAAACATAAAAAAGTAAAGGTACTATGATAAAAAAAAATTTAGACAGACATCTCTCTCTCTTGCAACTTGATACTCCTCCTATACAAATGTGGTATTGTTTCTGTCACATTTCTGCATAGCCAAATGATACCTGCTGTATGCAGAGTGAAATGTAGATGCATTTATTTGCTAATATCGCACTCAGAATCTCTAGAAATTATTCAGATTTGACAATTTAATGATACACATGATAAATCAGAGTAAAAACCTTCAAGGACAGTACACTAAAGCTGCTAAAGCAGTTTTCTATTATGCAAATGAGATACACAGCATGAACAAGATCATGAGTTCAAATTAGTAAACAGCTAGGCTATGCTGAAACTGAGCTTTACTCCGTGTTTTATAGCTCACATGGCATGAAAATAAGTAGTACAGGAGAAGAGACATTAAATGCCATGCAGCTGTGTATGTGTATGAATGATTGTTCTTTGCCCCATAGCTAGTAGTAGTGTGTCACATATTGCATAGTCATGCCTTGCATCAACACTACAAAAACATCTGATGTTATGTAGTCCTTTCTCGCCTACATTCTTACTCGTGGGTTCGGAGCCGAATATCGGCTCCTACTCGGCCAAACTTTTTTAGCTCAAAATTTTCTATTGGCTGGGCTAAGCAGGTATCCCATGGTGCACTGCTCCATATTCCCAGATTTCGTTTGTCGCTCATGTAGCTCGGACGTGGTCTCGCTCTTGGCTGTGGCTAAGTACCTTTAGTTCATAAACAAACAGCTATTTTCATAGCTATTGTCTTTAGTGTTGTTTAGGTTTTTGGTAGTGTGCTTGTTTTGTGGTATCCCGCTAACTGTTCCCTCAGGCTAGGCCCGTTTCAGTTAGAGGACCTAGTCCTTCATCCTGTCTGTTCGTCAAACCATTTAAGTTAGAGGTTTGGTTTCTGTTCCCTTACCTTGTGGTCATTAACCATTTTAGTTAAAGGTTTTTGACATAGTTTGTCTCAGTGTGTGCCTCTAGTGTGTGTGTACTGTTTCTTTTTATAACTGGTTCCCGCATTTTTTGTGGTGCTGAGCGTCTTGAGTTTTCTTGTCAGACCTTTTCTTAAGTTGCGTTGTTGGTGTTTGTTGTGAAAAATGTCCAAAGATTCCAAGGAGCACAAACCTTCGGGTTTCAAAAAGTGCTCTAAATGCGGGTACAAAATGTCCATCACCGATGGGCATTCTATTTGTGTCTATTGCCTGGGAGCCATTCATCTGCAAGAGTCCTGCAGTTTTTGCCATGTGTTCAGTCCCAGAGTACTCCAAGAGAGAAAGAATAAGCTGATCTTAAAGGGACTCTTGAAATCCTCTTTCGAAGAGGCCTTGGATTCTTCTCCCAGTGCTAAGTCTAAGTCATCCAAGTCTAAAAAGAGATCTCCGGTTCCATCAGCTTCATCGGTGCCTCTGGAGAAAGTCACAAAAATTGCATCGACCTCCTCGGCTTCACTGTCCTCGGGGCCGCAGGAGGTGTCGGTGTTGATGGAACCAGCGTCGGCTCCAATTATATTGGAACCTCTTCGGAGCTGATCGATCAGTCTCAGACCAGTCTCTCCTGAGAGGAGATCTCGATTTCCCTCCCTGTCCTCCAAATCCTCCAGGACCCTTTCAGATGTGGATGATTCTTCAGTCGGGCCCAAGGGGGACATCTTGGTACATATTTCGGTTGCAAGTCTCCCTCTCGGTGCTTCGGCTCGGGGAAGTCCGACTCCAGTCATGGTCTCGGAGGCTGGCCGGTCCTCAGACTCGGTGGGGGGGTGGTCTTCGAGGCCATGCGGACTGCCGTGGCCAGATCGTCAGCTACATCAGGTGGATTGGTCACTCTGTCCCCCATCACTCTGGTGAGAGCCTCTGTTCACCACCTATCCATGGACAGCAGAGCACCAAGGCCTAGGGATACCTCCACGAGTGGTCCCCAACGTTCTGAGGGCCCTTCAGAGTTCGTGCCTGAGGAGCCCCCTAGAAAGAAAATGTGCAAGAGGAAGCACATAGACTCCCAGGATGAGTCCCTCACCTCTGATACTGACCTCGAGGAATCGGAGGGGTCCCCCAAGTCATCCTTTGATTATGTTTCCTTCTCCAACATCCTGGAGATACTGAAGCAAAGAGGTGACTGGCCATCCAAAGCCCCTTCCGAGGAGGAGTCTGTCTTCCTTAAGGCCTTTGGTGCTCAGCCCTCCGCCTCCTGAGTGTCCCCACCCTTCGAGCTCCTTGATTTGATCTGTCGAAGGGTGTGGGAAAACCCTGATTCTGTGGAGCCCATACACAGGCGTCCCAACAAGTTTCTTTCTGCTCCCCAGGGTAAGTAGTTTTTGTCCAAAGGAGTTCCTGTAGATGCCATGGTGGTGGCGGCCGCCTCTCAACAGGAAGTAGCAGAGACCTCTTCCTCCGTCCATCCTCCTAACAAGGAGGCTAGGACCATGGACCTGGACGGGAAGCGTACCATCTCATCAGCAACCTTTACCTTATGGTCGCTGAACTATCTGTCTCATTTCACTCGGCTCCATAGAGATCTCCTCAAGGAGTTAGGAGATACTCTTGCAGGTAACGTCCCTAAGGTGGTGGCCCAGACGGTTAACGCCCAGGTGTCTACCCTCAATTCCATTGTCAACTCCATGCGGCTCATTTCGTATGCAGCCGAGGGAGCGAGTTGGGCAGCAAGCTTAGGAGTCGCCCTTAAAAGGCAAGCCTGGCTGCGCCTGTGTCACTTCGCGGAGGCCTTCAAGTCTTTCTTCACTGACACCCCCTTTGATGGTTCTTCTTTATTCAGAACCAAAGTGAAAGACACCCTCACCAGGTGCGAGCAAGAGGGAAACACCCTGTCTGCCATAGGGGTCCATTTTTCCCTTCCTTCTAGGCCTTACCCCAAGGCCCAGCGGGGTGGGAAGATGTGGTTCAAGAAATCACAGAGGTTTTTTCCTGCCGAACAAGGTCAGTCCCCCTCCAGAGGCAGAGGAGGGGGAGGGTATTCAGGGAGATGCCGCCCTAGAGGCAGAGGGGGCCCCCGCAATTCGGGAGACCACGATTCCTTTCGCGGCTCTCCCTACTCTCTTTCCTGAGGGAGTACCCGGCTGCGCTTATCTGGAGCCAGTCGGGGGTCGAATTTCGTTATATCCGGAAGCCTGGAAAAGCATCACCCAGGACTGATGGGTATTACGAATAATTTCTGGAGGTTACCTCATTCTGTTTGCATCAACCCCCCCTTCAATCAGAAAAATCCCAGACGTTCCACCCAGTCAAAGGGATCAAGCAGCCTCAGAGGTTTCAAAGCTGCTAGGAAAAGGAGCCATCCAGCGTGTCCCCTCAGACCAAATCGGATTAGGGACTTACTCAAGATTCTTTTTGGTGCAGAAAAGAACAGGGGACCTGAGATCCATATTAGATCTCAGTCAACTGAACAACTATGTACAGAAGTCTACGTTACATATGGTCACACTACAATCGATTCTCCCATTGTTGGGAGAGGAGGTATGGATGTGCTCCATCGACCTCAAGGATGCTTACTACCATGTAAAAATGGACACGGCATCCAGGAGTCACCTACGCTTCCGGCTGGGAGCCAGTCATTTCCATCGAGCCCTGCCCTTTGGTCTCACTACAGCCCCCAGAGTGTTCACCAAGTGTAGGGCGGTGGTGACGGCTCACTTGAGACGTCAGGGATTCCAAGTGTTTCCGTATCTGGACGACTTGCTCCTTACTGCCCCCACCAGGCATCAACTAGTCCAAACCAGGGACGCTACCATCACTCTGTGTCAACAGTTGGGCATAACACTAAATTGGGAAAAATCTGCTTTGTTGTCCTGGCAGCGTGTCACCTTTATAGGAGCAGAATTAGACACCATTCGAATGTAAGCATTTTTACCACAGAAGAGGATCAGAGTCTTAAAACAACAAATACACATCCTGATGCCCCTGAGGAAAGCAAAGGCAAGATGTGTTCTCCAACTCCTAGGGACCATGGCAGCAACAATTATGTTGGTCCCTCTAGCGAGATTGCACATGACACTTCTCCAATGGCTCCTCTTTGTTCAATGGTCTCTCCAAAAATTTCCACTTTCTCACCCCATTTTGCTCACGGACAGATGCAAACAGGACCTCAGCTGGTGGCTTTGCACCACCAATTTGGACGGGGGAAGGCCCTTCGTTCCACCCATCCCCGTTGCCACAGTGACCACGGATGCCTCCCAGATGGGGGGGGGGCATTATCTTGGCAGGACAGTCCAAGGCACGTGGCAAGATCACGAGATACATCTGCATATCAATGTCCTTGAGATGAGAGCAGTGCTACGTGCGTTGCAGGCACTTCAGAGCTTTCTACCTCTAGGGGCGATTGCAATACACTCGGACAACATGTCAGTAGTGTGGTATCTAAACAAGCAAGGGGGAACCAGGTCTTACCCCCTGTGCAGAGAGGCCATGCAAGTGTGGCAGTGGGCAGTAACTTCCCAACGGTTTCTGGTGGCAACGCACATTCCGGGGAAGTCCCAACTTGATTGCGGACAGGCTAAGCAGAGCTATTCTGATGCCTTACGAGTGGTCCCTGAATCGTCTAATTGCAGAACGAATCTTCAGCAGGTGGGGTTAGCCTTGCTGCGACCTTTTTGCCAGCCCCCTCAATGCCAAATGCAGCAACTACTTCACGCTGATCCCCCCACAGGGGGATTCACCCAGGGACGCTCTGGTTCACGATTGGCCCTCCGGTCTGCTTCATGCTTTCCCTCCATTTCCCTTGCTGTCAAAGGTGATTCAGAAAGCACAATCCTTGGGAAGCAAAATGATTCTGATTGCTCCACACTGGCCTTGTCAAGTCTGGTTCCCTTTTCTTCAACCATACATTGTGGACACTCCTTGGATTCTGGACCATCAACCAGATTTACTGACACACGTCGGGACAGTTCCACCCCTCTCTGATGACCCTCCGGTTGACAGCCTGGCTACTCCACTTCCGTCAGTTAGGCTTCATAAATTTTCACCGGAAGTGGTTCACATTTTATCTTCCTCTCATAAGCCATCTACTAGGAAGATTTATTCCAACAAATGGAAGAGGTTTTCTATTTGGGCGCATACCCAAGGAATTGATCCTTACATAGCTCCAATTGCTTCAGTCTTGGAGTTTTTGTCTATGCTTTTCCATCAGGGTTCCGCATTAGCTACCATCAAAGTTCAATTGGCAGCGATCTCTACTTTTCATGTGGCTAATGAACCTAGTCTCATAGCTCATAGACTCTGCAAGGCTTTCCTGAAGGGTACTGTGTTAGTCTGTCCCCCGGTCTCCGAACCTATCATGCCCTGGGATCTCAATTTTGTTCTACAAGCCCTTACTTCACCACCTTTCGAGCCTGCAGCTACCTGTGAATTGAAATTCTTGACCTGGAAAACAGCCTTCTTGACAGCAATCACTTCAGCAAGGTGAGTTTCAGAAATTCAAGCCCTCTCTATCAAACCTCCATACTTAATCTTCCATAAGGGCAGGGTTTCTCTTCGACCAAACCCTTCTTTTCTTCCTAAAGTGGCTTCCGTGTCTAATCTTAATCAATCCATTGAGTTGCCTGTATTCTTTCCTCAATTTTCAAACAAGGCAGAATTTAAATTTCATCAATTGGATGTACACAGACAGTTACGTTTCTATCTGCACCGAACAAAAGATATCCGAAAGTCTGATCTATTTGTCTCCTTTTCGAAAAACAAAATTGGGTCTCCGGTCTCCAAGATCACCATATCCAGATGGATATCTAGTTGCATCTCTTTCTCCTACCAAGCAGGAGGAAAAGATCTGCCATTTCTGGTCAAGGCTCACTCTATGAATGAGTATTGCAGCAAACTAGATCTGGGGATATGAAGCAGTGCACCATGGGATACCTGCTTAGCCCAGCCAATAGAAGACTTTGAGCAAGAAAAGCTTGGCCGAACCCACGAGTAAGAATGTGAGGTGAGATGGACTACATACATCGAACGTTATGGTGAGTACAAAAACTTCCTGTTAAATAGAAATGCGTGACACATGTGTGATATAGCATTTGGGGTGCACTGATCTGCCCAGCTGTGTACCCTCTGCATAACCACAGTGCACTTTGTGTTCAAGTAATACACTGGGGGGGTACACATTGCTGGCCTGTTCTACACTTCCACTGTATACATTTATTTTATTTACTTACCCACTCACTTACTTCCTTGGATAATCACCTGAGTTCATTAGGTCCAAATGCTTATTTCAGGGATGACTAATGTTCACTGGTTGGGTTGGTGAAAGATCTGTAATTGCTAGAGGAATATTGTAGCAGCTCATAACATTCATGCTGAGAGATGAAATGACAGCAATGTGCATTCTTTCCTAACCACTTCCTACAATGCATAGCTGATGGATAAATAGCTAATAGTGCAGTACACTGTTGTGTCAAGATAAACCGTTATCCCCAGGTGCCCCTAGTTCTATAAAAGACCATGGGTCCCAGATCACATACTGGTGTAGCCTGTGGCCATATTTTGGCTGTCCTTCGGTTTGCATTTGAAAGTTGGTATCCCACAATTCCATCAGAGTGGGAGAGGTCAAATAATTATGTATGCAAATGTTATGTTAATCAGCAATCAGATTTGTACCTATTTTTCATGGGCCCTTGTCCAGATTTTTGATGTTTCCAGGTTGGGAGATATGCTCTCAGGTAGTGAGTATTTATATTATAGAGGGTTCAGGAGGTCAGGAATTTGGCAGCATGGGTCAGGTTGTAATTAAGGGTCCAGGCATATATATTTCTTCCTGCACTTTCTGATCTTCATGGATGCCGTACATCTCATGGTATGATTTGCATGTTATAGCTGTTTGAATTGTACCATTCTGTATGTGATCCTTACTAAGTCCAGTTCTTGGTTGAAATTTGCCTTAATGACTAGTCCATCTCCCTGAGAACGGAAAAACTAAATAAAAATAAATAAATAACTGCCTGAGGTTGCTGGGCTTGTACCAGACATAAAGTTTTAGTGGATGAAGAGTTACCACAATGCCGTGGGACTTCCCCTGATGTTAGACCCCTGTTATTTGACCTTGGAGTGTGGGATAATTTTAACTAATTTCAGGTGGGTCCCCCCTTCATGTAGTTGAATGTGTGACAGTTTCTGATGACAGATGCTTCACTGCAGATTGGGGAGCTCACCTTTCCTCCTGCATAATTCAAGGATTGCAGACTCTTTTGTAAAGAAGTCTACATATCATCCAGCTAGTGATCTTAGGCCATTCAATTTGATCCATTGACTCGTCCATGGCATAGTACCTAAATAGTCAATGGGCACATAGTTAAACACATATGCAGAGGCTGTGTGCATCTTATAGTGAGCCATAGAGGTGTTCCTGTATGCCTTCACTCTTTTCTTCCTGATTTTTCTTCTCATCTTAAGTATTAGGGATGAGAGAAGTGTGTGTTTTCAGGTTTTAAGATCTCCAGTGAGACAGTACGCTCTCCTGGCTGAGAAGAATGTCATTTCAAGCTTTCAGATCCCTGGTAAGACAGTAAGCTTTTGTGGTATTACACTGTAGGGTCCTGCAGTTTTTGGGAAACAGCTCACTTCTTATAAGCAAATCTTCTTGCAAGGGAGACATAAGTGATTTAGGCTGCCAGGATTATTTCCATCAGGCAGAGAGTTTGGCAAGTATAAGACTTTCTCTATTTTGGTGGACTGATACATGACACTTCCCAAGTCAAGTCAGTTCACAGGTTACCCTTACCTGTCTCGGGTGCTTGCTTGACTTAGGATTCAGTTATTTCACAGCCATAGTGCATTTGGCAGGTATTTTTGACTGTCAGGATTTGCAAGTCAGGATTGCAAGCAGCATTGTCTTCTCAAGATCTTCCTTGAAGGATTTCTGCATTTCTGTTGACCTTTAAAAAAACATTCCTGTCAGCTGGATTTGAAGTCCATGATTGAAATTCTTAACCATATTCCATTGAGATCCACATCAGGGGTTTTAATGTTCATTCATTTTTTTCATTTTCTGATTACTGCCTTAATCCAGTGCAGTGTCACATGGGGACTTTGACTCCATTCTGTCACTTAAAGAATACAAGGCTGTAAAAATAATCATATAAAGAGCAACAACCCAACACAAAGTGCATACATATAATGCACAAAGACGGCAGCTGGAGAATCATTAAGTTCACCTATTTATCCATCTCCTTCTGTATCTGTCGATTTATTTTTATAGCTCTGTCTAGCTAGCTAGCTATCTTATTGGCTATTTTTTTCCTGTTAACTTGGTAAGTGGGTTGTTGAATATATTCTTTTCAGCCACAACCTGGGCTAGTTAGAAAGTAACACCATACTTAAACAACTATGCATAAAGTACAGTAGAACATATTACTGGTTAACTGATTTTGGGGATGGGGAAGAAATCAGAGAAGTCATCAAAAACCCAGCAGGCACAGAGAGTTAATGAAGATTTCACAAATAAAGGACCCTAGCTTAGAGATGAAGTGGCAGTAGCAGTGTCACTGCATCCCCCTTTTTGAAAGTCATAAATTAGAAGAGGGTTTATTCTAATGGTCGTGTGCAATATTAAAAGGACTTTCTTATAATGGATACATGGTGGTCAAAGTTAGGTCAGTAACTGTGCCAATTCCTAGGGGAGTATTGTCAATGTGGTAGTTCCCTGAGGGTAGATAACTTCCCAAAGATTACAGTGATGAATTTTTGGCATTTTGTTTCAGTCCACGATTTTGGTACCAGTTATTTATTTGGGACAAAGCCTCTTGCAGGATCGATAAGTCATTTGGGGAATAAATGGCTGCTGATGGCTTACACTCATCTGAAGACTTAGTCAGCCAGAACCCTTTGGTATTGACTTTTACTTCAGAGAAGTATATGCCAAACAGGAGAAATTCCAGCACAGAACCCTGGGGGAATCACTGGTGACCGGCCTCTTTATGGAGGTAACTTCCTGTATTTTGATATCCTGCATCCTATCTGTGAGCCAATTGGGAATCAAGCTGATGATAAAGGGATCTGTTCCCAGTATATTTAGCTTTTTTTCTACTATGTCTGAGTGGAGGGTTGTGTCCAAAGATTTGGCCAGGTTGAGGTATGCAGTGTGTACCATTTTGCCTTCATGCATTGCTTTGGTGACCTTTTCAAAAAAATCCACCAGGTTGAGTAAGCATGACCTGCCTTTGCTGAATCCAGACTGAGATGGGTCCAGTGTTTGAAGGTTTCTTGGTAAGTTTTTCTATGGCTTTGCATATGAGGCTGGCCAGACTTGCATACTGTATTTGCAGAGGTCTGTGGAAGGTCGTCCCTTATGCAGGGGAATGACTGTAGCTGAGGTTAAACAATGTTGTTAGGGGTGCAGCTAGCTCATGCTTTGTGCTATTTAAGATGCATCAAGGGATGTTGTCAAGACCCATTGATGCAGTATTTTTAGCTTTTGACAGTGATTTTAGGGCTTGGTTTTCTGTGATAGCTAGAGGCGAGCCAGTTTCAACGCTCATGTTAAAGGCTGCAGTAAAAAGGCCTTGTTTCCATGTTGCAGTATTTTGCGATTCAGAGACACACCAGCTACAGTGAGGAAAAACCTTATTATTAGATGATTTGCATGTCACTGAATTGCCATTAACTATAGCAATTGTCAGTCACCACTTCCTGCAGTAGTTAGCACTGGTGGCTGATGCATCATATTAACACAGGCACCCCCCATTCAATCTCCCACACACACACACACTAGGACACACACACGCAGACATACCACATACCTGTCTCTCTGTTGTCAAAATATCCATGTCCTGTTCTCATAAATCACAGATGATTACACTCAGTCATAATTGCTAGACATTAGAGTTTCACAATTAAAATCCTTCAGTAAATGCATACTAGTTTAAAGTTGTTATTCTAGTGACTTTCTTAGTTTATAAGAGGAAGAATTAAAATCCATTCCTGATTGTGTGTCTTTATCCCACCATTAGATTTGACTTTGTCTAGATTTCCTGTACTGCAGGGTTGAGAGGTATGCTTTTATGTAACCTGTCCCTCTCCCTCATAACTCATGAGTTGTTGCCCCACATCCTCTTATGATAAAAAAAAAACATTGCTGCATTAAGTTATTGCAGCAGTTTAATGCTGATGTTCCTGTAGCAAGAGGGTAGGTTTCAAAGTTTTTCCCCCCTCGTTTGTAATTTTTTCTCATTATATTGCTTATAGACATTAAATTTCTGGTGTCTAGTGTTGGCACAGAGGACTAATATCCTCTGTGGCAGATGGGAAAGTGCAAGATTTGAAACCTTTTTAGTGACTTTAAGGCATATTATTTATAATATGCCTGGTGACTAGCGGCTTCCTCAGTCCACACTCTATTTCTTTTGTTTCTTTTTAAGTGCCTTTAAGGCATGCTACATAGAGTGCCTCTGATGTCTAGCATTCCTTTGACCCATGTTATGTGTAAGTATCATTAAGACATGATTATATCAGGTTATCCCTGAAGTCTAGTGTCCATCCAGCCCTAACTCGTGTTATGTTTAAGTGCTGTTAAGGTTTTTACAGGGTGGATGTCAAGATTAATGTTTTTTCTTTAGGCAATATTTATTTTTTAAGGAAAAGACTAAAGCAAGAGAGGATGATGGAAAACATTTGCACACATTCATACATCTCCCTATACACTCCCAAATGTTCACACACACACACCCACACACTCGGGCACAAGCCTCCCACATTCAGTCATACCCACATAAACACAGATCCAGGTACATGCACGCTGCAACACAGACACATGCACCTGCACATGTGTGCCTAGCCTACACACACACCCACATACATGTCTACCTTACCCCATAATGAAGCCAGCTAGGCTTGCATGCACAGGAGCGAAAACAAGCACATTCAGACGCGCACACACACACGCACACGCACACACACACACACACACACACACACACACGCACACACACACACACCCATTCATTCAGCCTCATTCATACCTCTGCAGATACACACACACATACTCATCATCCTCACACATACACATACTGACACAACCCCAACCCCACTGCCCTCTGCACTGGTCTGCACGGTGACTACTCCCTTAGGAGTGAATGGGTGATAGCCATGTTTTGACAGCATTCACTGTTACGTCCTAGAATAAAAAAATTTACTTCACCAAGTGTTTCTTTGAATCGCTTTGCCAAGTAATTCAGAACCTGTAAATAGTTCTGGTGGAGAGCACATGGCTTATTATCATTTGGCATGCCCCCTGCCGACTAAGCACACAGTTTCACCAGTGAGACTGCAGTCCCTGCCAAGGCCCCATGAGGGGAAAACCTACAGTGGTAGAGCAATGTAAGAAATGGAAAGGCTTGGCACAATGTGGAAACCTTTTGAAAATATTCTTTCACATCGCACTAAACATTTCTGAATCTGAGGGAATGATTCTTAAAGTATTTTCATATCCTGTAGTTGATGGAGTAGAAGAATCCATTCAGTTTTTATGATGAAAATACAAAACAAAAAAACTTGCACTTTATTTACTACCAAACAAAACAAGAAGCACCTTCACGCTTAAGGTGGTTTCTCATGTTTCGACAGATTTTATTACTGTGTTCTAAGTTGTAACTGAGGAATGGTCTGTATGCTTTGGTTTATTTACTTGTACAATGTGTGTGTGTGTGTGTGTGTGTGTGTGTGTGTGTGTGTGTGTGTGTGTGTGTGTGTGTGTGTGTGTGTATGTGGGCATACAAACAGATCTGTAGAGATGTATAGTTTGTGCTTATTTATCTTTCTTTGTTTTCTTAAGTATGTTTTACTTGGCATTTAACTAGGTTTAAGTAGCCAGGCTAAGTCAGACTTTCGTTTGATGAAGGATCTTGCTTCAGAGACTCAGCTCACACCTCCTTGCAGGCAACAGCGACTCCTCAGGCTGGTTGACAGTATTCAAAGGTAAGATCACATGATTGCTTTGCAGACACTTCTAGCAGGTATTTGATTCAGATGATGATGACGATGTCATTGTTTGACATTATTTCTGTAAACTGTTTTACCCTAGGTAGTTATGAACAATATGCAGTTGCAGAATCTTTACCCCAACAAATATTTTGGCCAGGAATTACTGTCAGATTGAGCTGAATCTAGTTTGTTCTTTGCTTATATACACTAGCTTTCAAAAGGAGAGTTTATTGTTATAATAAAAGAGTAGGGTCATCTTTATAGATAAGCAAATTATTTGTTTTTGTTATTGTATGAGTGCATTTTTGTTATTTTTCAGGCAACTGACATTATTACAGTGTAATATAATTTCTTCTTCAGATCATTTAGCATGGTCCCCAGATTTTTGACTTTTTTAAGGTGGACACCAGAAGAATTTTAAGTATATGAAGACTTTTAATATATTTTGTGTCCAGACCATTTTGATAATCCTGTCGCATCCTTATGTGCAAACCATTCATCTGCCCATTTTTCCAATTATCTGTTCTATTCCTCAGGACCATGAGGACTCTGGTGCCAGTCTCAGCACTAGAATGTTCAAGACACTGAAGTGACTTGGCACAAATATGTTACACTTGTAGATATACATCACACACACACATCTATTGAGCGGGGAAGCAATTCTTGCTCAGTGGTCATGTGGCACCTAATGGGAAAACTAGGTGTTACACCTATGGAGACCTGTCTTCTTGAGCACACATTGCAGAGTACTGAACCACAGATGGCAACAATACTTATGCTTGGCAGAATGCATACCTAATGAGTGAGGAGTAATATAAGGAACAATATATGGAGCTCAAAGGAGCTGCTTTGGAGTTTGCTGCTTGGCATTAAATGGGTAGGACGCTTCTCTGGACTTGAATGTGTACCCATTGCCTACCATTTGTTACTCAGCAGGAGGGAGTAAAAGGACTGATTGGTTTCCCTTGGCAGGAGCAAATGATTCATAAGATTTTGTTTAACCCAGGGGTGGCTGGCCATCACCACAATGGAATGAATAGGCCATTTGAGTGCATGCAGAGGGTCCTTTGGGAAGACCCAGCACAAGTGAGGGTTAGTGGGTGGGAGAGATTTCATCTATTTTTTTTTTAATATTCCATTCCTTGTCTCACTATTTTTTTTTTTTTTGGGGGGGGGGTGCATTTACCTTACTTGACACACTTTTTTGTGCCATTTTTGACTTCCTACAGCTGACCCATCAGCTGCTACAAAAGGCCATACCTCTCAACCTCTTAGTGCAAAAAATCTGGACAAAGCCAAAAATAATGGGGTACCAAGGTCCATAAAGGGGATGCTTTTTAATTATTGTTTCTATAAACTTGGAAAGTTGATAAGATGACAGCTTTTGCATTAGCATGCATATTCTGAATGGTTTGCATTGTGAAACTCAATCTTATATCATTATTTAGTGATGTTAATCCTCAGTGATTTTCCAGAAAACTTCACATTTTATGTGGAACGGACCAAAATATGAGGCAAAAATCTGGAAGTCTATGAAAATCTGGACAGTTGAGAAGTATGCCAGGGACCTGCACTCATGTACAGGGTCTACAAAATCTGACTAGCCTCCCCTGGGCCATATCCAACCCATATTCAGTGCCCTTGAGGATATCTAAGCATCCATAGACGGTGTCACACTGCTGACTGTGAATGTTTCACCTCCTATGGTGGCACACACTGGGTGTACTTGATTGTTCTTAGGAAAAGCAGAAAGTAGAAGGTATGTAGTGGGCTTGCTGGCATGTTATCCCACCTCTGCAGTGACTCAGCCATAGCCCATCTCCTTTGATGTCAGTAGCCCCTGAGTTCCCTGGCTTCTTCAAGGGATCACCTTTGAAGTGCATCTGAATGCAACCCCCGCCCCCCAGCATGGGCACACTCATCCTTTGTTTTCTCCATCAAGTATCCAAGCTGCTAATCAAACTTTCATCATGTGGTCCATAGTCAGGGCTTTATACTCTGTATGCCACCAGTGCAGGCTCTATAAACACAATCTAGTGTCCTGACACTGTTAATTTGCTCCTGTGCACTTAATTATGTTTAGGGACAAAGGCTACATTTAAATATCTAGCAGTTGTATATCATGGCTTGCAAATAGCATTGTGACTGTACATATGAAGACGAGCACTACATCTTTGTAATTGTTGCATTTTTGTACTCGTGACTATGGTGGAATAGGGCATTTTGCTTTATTTTCAATGTAGATGTAGGATATCTATTGAATGTTGTTTAAATGTAATTAAATAATGTTTAAGCTTATCTTTTTAATACATTGATGGGCTGTTATGTAGTTAAGAAATTCCCTGGGATAAATAAAAATGTCACATTGCATAGCTGTTTATAGAATTCAGTTAAGCAGAGAGAAGGGCAAATGAATGCAGCACAGAATTTTGGTCATTAGCATTTTGCTGCCGCTGTTATTAAGGAACCTGTTTTGTGTTGAGTTTCACTGGCGGAAATGGAAATATTCTGCAGGTTACAGGTGTGACTGTCAGGGATTTGGTGACCTTTCTTGTTTCATTTTTAAACACCTTTATTAAATTATCACTTAAGACATAGGCACACATGCATTACTAAGAAAAAAGACTAGTTGTATTGACACTTTTCATTTTCAGGCATTACATATTACATATATATAGACCATGGTGAGTCACGATTACACTCTGATATTTGGAAAAAGACAAAACAGATAAGCGCTACCCCTGCTTAACTTGTTAAGGTCGGGTCTGCTGTTAATACAGTGTTCCTTCCTCTTATAAACTTGGAAGGTTGTTAGAATAACAAAATTTGTGTTTGTTTGCATTTTCCAAAGGATACAAAATCTAAAACATAAATGTCTGTCACTATTTAGTGGCTTCAATCCTCAGTCCTCAGTGGTTTGTCCAAAAAACAAATATTTTTTTAGTAACTGACCAAACATAGGAGTCAAAATTCTGGGCATCTGAGAAGCATGGCATGGTGAGTATGAACACTGTCTTTCTGATAGCACTCACTAAGTGCCCTATGCCTCTGAAAGCTGGCAAGACATGTAAGTCTTTTTTTCTTTTTTGCATCTAGTAGTACATGGAGTAGAGCAGTACAATAAATTAAGATTGAGTCTGCAGTTGTAACCTTTAATTATGTATTCTCAACATGGATGCCAAGATTCACCTGGATTGTTGCTCACAAGATGAATTTCCCGGCTTCATGTTTCTAACACATAATAAGCAGGTTATGATTGGTGACCCACTCATAGTCTTCTGTGTTTTCTTTCTTTTTAACAGTTACTATTCACTTCAAAATTATGAAAGTTGCTCAATTCACATCTTCCTTTAAACCTCACTCCTCCCCCTGAACATTATTTTGCTTATATTGCTCCAACAAATTCCATTTATTTCTGTAAAATGTGCTCCTTCCCTTCTCTAAAGCTCTTACTTCAAGATCTTTTATCTTCTGTGTAGAATTTAGCTCTTCAGTTACAGTTCGTTTTACATTTTGATTTCCATTTTCTAGTAATTTTTGGCAGCCAGTACCTTTAAGTTTACTTTACAATGTGTAGGCAGTTCAGATTGTATGTCCACAGCTCAAAAGAATAATTTCTGTAGTTGCAGGCATTTGCTCCAGCAACTTTTCTGACAGAATACTCTGTAGGGAAATTATTAAAGTCTGCCAACTCATTAAGTTCCCAAAAATAACATTTTTCCAACTACCTTTCTCTTTTCCATTATACCTTCAGCATTTGCTATCTACCGAGGAAAAATGAATTGAAGTCTTCTTGGAGTATAAAAATATATAGTATAGAAATATCTATGCAAGCACATCCAAGCAGAGATTCTAAACATTCTGGACTTGTCTTTTATGTGATACATATAGTTAATAAATAGATGGGTACAAGGATTTCATTGACATATACTTAATACAGTAAATAAATGAGTATTGTTGTACCTAACATGCTATTACATACATGGAAATGAATAGCAACCACTGAAATCTAGCTAAAATTGTAGTAGGAGAAACAGTAGTTAAAGTTAAATAATAAAAGTCAAATATATAGACAGCAAAGGAGCGACCAAGGCAACAAAAATACTAATAACGTCCTCTTTCATAAAAACGTTTTATTCACATCCAAGTACGAGGTAAGCGCTTTCGCATAAGAGCTTCTTCAGACCTTTAAAAAACTACATATACTAAAACATATATATACTGGAATTAAATTCAAAACCTCCAATCATGTAGCAGCAGTAATTAACACATGGAAGTTCCTTAAAAACACAGTATATTCAAAGATGTAAACACATACTAAAAACTATACATAAAACATATAAATCATCTATAATAAATATATACCTACAAAAAATGCTAATACAAGAACTATGTGTCTACATATAAAGAAATAATAATAAAAATAAATCAAATAATGAGAAAAACACTGTGTGATTTATTTAGGAATTCTACGTTTCTTCAACAAGGGCTTCAAAGATGCCCATTCATTGAGGCCACTGCCCCTGTTGGCTCTCAGAGTAATCATCCAGTTGGTCTCCTTAAATTCAGTATGATTGCGGATATCCCCTGCTCTAATCGTGGGTGTTACGAGATCAATAACCCTAAAAATAAAATTATGCATTTCACCACATTCTATAACATGTTTAGATAAAGCATTGTGTTCTGCACGTCTATGAATGCTATAAACATGTTCCCTTATTCTCTCTCACAGTGACCTGTTGGTCTTTCCCATGTAGAAAGATTTACATAATACACAATCAGCTAAATAAACTGCATTTGTAGTCCTGCAGTTAGCATCAACATTAAAAACGAAATTCCTCCCTAAATCAGGGTGGTCAAAGGTCTCAGAAGTATTAATTAGATCACAAAAATTGCACTTGCCACATGGCCGGGTAACTCCTATCCTCACAAAATTAGTATTCGAGTCCTTACTACTGCATAATATTCTCTTCAAATTCATCCTATTCCTATAAAGGAAGGAAGGTTTATCACCAACTAAATCACCGATCACTGGATCTACCTGTAAGATAGACCAATGTTGCCTAAAAAGCTCAATTAAAGACCTGTGATCCCGTGTAAAAAACAAAGGGATCTTCACCAGTCTATTCTGACTAATTTTGTTATTGGCTGAGACCACTGAACTCTCAATAACAGGACCATAATATGGGGCTGCTATACCCTCCCTAAGGAGCTGCAGGTCAGCCCAACCTCTAGAAATCTCGTTCTTATCATAGCCTCTCACCAATAGTCTCTGTTCAAGATGTCTGATCTCAGACTGAAATCCTTGAGCCCGGTTGAGCACTGGGCTTTTTTGGGGAGGCAGTTTTTTTTTAATTGTGGTTGGAAGTGTTGATGATAAGAGATTTATTTTAAGTACAAGGGAAATGCGTGCTAAATAAAGATCCAGTGCTTTGTGCAAGGGGTTATGATAGACATTGATCGAGAGGAGCTTTTACAGTTGTGGAGTGTATTTTTTTCTGTTCATTTTGATTCTAGTAGTGAAAATGTTCCCTGATTAAATAGTTTATTTAAAGAACTGTGCTCTAAGTAGGTGCCAAGTGTGAAGTGTGGTGTTTGAACAAATAATTGCATAGACTTTAGATGGTTGTGGTTTATAGCTGTTACATATGTATTAGGGAACTTGGAATATATTGGAGGAATATACATATATGCTTCTGGAAATGACAGAGAAACAGATTTTAAGGATGTTCTTTGAGATGATTTGGTGTTCTAAATTAAATGTTATTAAAATGGTATATTTTGACTCCTTTAGACAATGTTGAGAGTTGTGAGTAAAGAACAATTTTTTCTGGTATCTTTACGTATCTTTTAGTTGTTGTAAAATAATATTGAAAAAGAAGATGCCAAGTTAGGGAGAAATTTATGGAAAAATGTGAGGGTTTTGATAAATAATTTTTATTAGATTTTCAGAACAAATATAATAAGAACTTAAATTAATTCACCAACTTTACAACTTGTATATACAATCTATGTGATACAAGGTTAACAATATTCAAACATATATATTTACTTACATACAACCAAGATATTTTCGGTCCTCCACATAATAGTTGGCAGACTTGAACATCATTATTTATCCTGTGTAACTTACAATCCTGTATTCCAATGAAAATGCGTCACAGAAATCCAGCTTTTAGGTTTAGCTTCCACGACATTCAGTTTGAAATTATGTTTAGCACTTATAATCATCTGCATATACTCCATGTACAATCTCCCACCTTTTGCAGAGTGCATCGTTCTCCATTCCTTTACTATGACTGTTTTTGGTACAAATAGCAGTAGCATTCAAGTGGACAATTCCTCCTTACTCCAGCCTACTACATGTATCTGTACCCTGAATTCCAGTGCTTCCCATGATGAAATTGAGATTTTACCAAATATTCTTATCACCCTTGCATTGCCTACCTCCATTTTTGCTGCATACTCCTACTCTTCCTAAACATACATTGCTAAGCTTTAAAATTAGACTGTCCTGTATCTAATGCTACTTTTTTGTGTCTGTTATACCACAAATGAAAGATCCTCATTTGTTGGCCCCCCCCACATATGGCCGTTTTCTAAAATTTAAGACATTTCACATGTAAGTTTTCAGTTTTCTTGACTTATTTCCATTTTATATTTTCCTAAATCATCCAGACCCTGCCACTCTGGTGTATTACGGGGATAAAGGCCAGCTGACCTTGGTTCGATTATCAGCTCATGCAACTGAAGGAGGAGCAGGGGAAAGATGTGTTACTATCCTGGGAGAGGGTGGTGTTAAAGGCATTCCTGACATGATCCATGGTGAAAACTGTAGACATCTGAAGAAGATTGCTTGCACTGGAGGTGGGGGTGATACATCAGTATATCCACAGTCCCCAAGATTCCCACCATCTATATGTTACTAAGAGACTACAGGGGAATAGAGAGTAAATGGGGTAGGTTATAAGTGAAAAATCCCCACAGCAGACTGTGTGATGACCAGACCCCCAAGGTCACCCTTAGGGTCCATGCTGGCCCAAGCCCATACAGAGTAAGTTCAAAGGTGTTGGTGAAGGCTGATGAACCTGGTGATGAACACGGGTCACTGGGGCAGGGAGCTGTAGGATGATGAAAGGGGAATAAAAAAAAAATCATCCAGAACCTCTTTAGCCCAGGTCTTATTTTAATGTTTCTATGATGACTATGATGTTTGCATATGAGCTGTAGTGAGAGTAGGGAACAGGTGGAGGAGACCCTGGAGAGATGGAGATATGCTCTAGAGAGAAGAGGAATGAAGGTCAGCAGGACTAAGACAGAATATATGTGTGTGAATGAGAGGGAGGATAGACGAATGGCGAGGATGCAAGAAGTAGAGGTGGTGAAGGTGGATGAGTTTAAATACTTGGGATCAATAGTTCAGAGTAATGGCAAGTGTGGAAGAGAGGTGAAGGAGAGAGTACAGGCAGGGTGGAATGGGTGGAGAAGAGTGTCAGGAGTGATTTGTGACAGACGAGTACCAGTAAGAGTGAAAGGGAAGGTCTACAAGAGGGTAGTGAGACCAGTTATGTTATATGGGATGGAGACAGTGGCATTGACAAAAAGGCAGGAGTTAGAGCTTGACGTGGCAGAGTTAAAGATGTTAAGAGTTGCACTGGGTGTGATGAGGGTGGACAGGATTAGGAATAAGTATATTAGAGGGTCAGCCCAGGTTGGAAGGTTTGGAGACAAAGCCAGAGAGGCAAGATTACATTGGTTTGGACATGTGCTGAGGAGGGATGCTGAGTATATTGGGCAAAGGATGCTAAGGATGAAGCTACCAGGTAACAGGAAAAGAGGAAGGCCTAAGATAAGGTTTATGGATGTGGTGAGAGAGGACATGCAGGTGGTTGGTGTGACAGATCAAGATGCAGAGGACAGGAAGAAATGGAAACAGATGATCCACTGTGGTGACCCCTAATGGGAACAGCCGAAAGAAGATGATGATGATGTTTCTATGCTGTGTGATGTCTTTACATGTTAAACTACCACTGCCTTTTTCATTCTGCTCCACTTGCTCCAGGGAACCTCTGTGTATTCCTTCCATTGCACAGTGTTCAAGTATTAAACATATATTATCATCAATGTAGTAAAAGTGAAGTTATGTTGATTACTAAGCTTGGAATAGTTTTGTATTCCCTGAGAATGAAGGACTATTCCATCCTTTCCATCATCTTTCATACCTAAGTATGATGCTTTTTGGAGAGATCTGGAAGAAAAGGAAAAATAAAAAGGAAGAAAACATAAGTATGAAGAGTTAAATGAATATCAGAAAAAAGTTAGACTTTGAAATCATAGGATAGGTGAAATAAGTGATAGTGAAGGGACAGTATGAACAAAAAAAACAAAAAGTTATACTATATAAAACCATGGGAAAAAGAAAATATAAAAGAAGTAGCACAAGAAAGACATAATATATTTAAAAGAGATTCTGATTATATGGGAGATTTTCTGTGAAAACTGATGTTGAAAAGAGCTACCACTGGAAGAACAGATGAGTTAAAAACAACTTAGTGAGAGGTTGTGCAATTTGTATAATGATGAAGAAAGTATGAAACACACTTTTATAGAACATAAAGAAAGTGAGAGAGATATGGGAGAAAGTTAAAGAAACCTTTCAGCAAAGACAATTCAGGTAGATAAGTATGGATATAATTATTGATGTATATTAAACAGGTTTACTATTGTTTGTGCGAATGACATTCAGCTGCAATGTGCCGTAAAACAGAATGTCGAATGCACAAGCACTTTTGCACCAGATAGTCGACTCCACTTATGTGAATGCACAACTGTATTCTCATAAGTGGTAATCGACTATCTGCATGGAGATCATGGTACAGTGGGGAGTAGAAATTCATCCACTTCCACTGTAGTACGATCTCGGAGTTAGAATATATAAGCGGGGGGGTGGGGGCAAAGCCCCCAACATGAGGGGTGCAGGGGGGCTTGCCCCCTTTCAAAAATGTGATAGCTGTATAGGAGATTGATTTACATCAGCTCCTATATGGCTATCACGTGGTGGTTTCAACAACAATGTTGAGTCAAATCCGTTGAGGATTTGGTTCAACATTGTGAAAGGTATTTTTTTTTACTTTCGGTATTACCATTCGTTTATTTGAACGGAAAGTGTTTTTCCGTTCAAATAAACAATAGTAAACCTATTAAATAAATGATATGGCAAGAAAGGATGAGATGGACAATAAATTAATGTGTGCTAATTGGATTATGTGGGAGGCAAGGTGTGAGGAATTAATAAGGTGTCGAGTAATAAAGAAATGGTTGCGGTGTAAAGGGTTGGAAGGTTGAAATGTGTATGTTTTCTCTTTTTATATTTTATCTGATGTTGTCATTTTCATTCTTCCTCAACCTGTGGGTTTCAGATCCGACTTCAGATCTGACTCAGCCACTTTCAAAAGCTTAGACTCCGAAGCTTGAGCTCCTCCACTACCCATAATGTCTCATTCACCTTGATTACCTTATATCTCATTTGCTGTTCTTAGGAGAAACATTGAGAGCCGCTGACTCGAGCTCCTTGAGAGAAGTTTCAGTTCAGTTGATTGACTTTCTTGTGCAGTTTTTCCTTTACCACCTCTCTACCCTACCTCCTAACCTGTGTTTCTGGTATATGGTATAAAAAAAGTCTTAGTTTAGCAGTTTTGCATCTGCTGGTCATTCTTGGTGGGAATTTTTCTTTCCCTTTTTCTTCCTTCTTTTGTTTCTCTTTCATTCTTCACTTATTTTTGTAGGATGTCTGAGGAAACCTTTATGGTTTAAAAAGTGCACTTCCTGTGGGCACAAGATTCCCTTATCTGATGCCCACAGGGAGTGCATATATTTTCTTGGCCCTGCTCACCTCAAAGCCGCCTGCTCCATCTGCGAGTGGTTTCACCAGAGAGCACTGGCTGACAGGAGAAATAAACTAATTTTGAAGGGACTTTTACCTACTTCAGCTCTGTCTGCAGGTTCTTTTTCTTCTTCAGGGGCTCAAACCCCCCACCTCCAGGAAACATAGAAAAGACTGGGAAGGTGGAAAATGTTCCCCGGGGAAATCTGAGTCCTCATCTTCAGATGAGCCTCCAGCCAGGGCTCCTAAGGTGCCAAATCCCAGACCCTCAGAATCGAGTAAGTCCGCCCAGTCCTCTTCTCGGCTTTGAGCTCCTTTGCCATCAGATCCTCCTCCTCCTACCACAGGGTCTCCCCCATAAGAGAGATCTCTTGAGGATTTTGCTCTGGCCACCTTCTACAGCATCATCTGTAAGGTCTTCCCGCAACCTTTCTGAGTCAGGGGTGGACATATTGATCAGGCAGTTGCTTCAGATGCAGATCTAGATTGGGGTGTTAGCCCCATCCCCTACCAGGACCGTGAGCAGACAGTCACATTTTAGACATTTAGCTCTTTCTGCAATCCAACCTACTTCTTCGGAGCACTCTGATCCGAATGCCCCGAAAGCCTAGGTGATGGAGCCAATAGTGGATCTCTGTTCTACTCTGGCACCTTCCCTGACTTGCTTGGTCCCTACTGTGTTGGGTAGAGCAGCCCTCAGAGCCATAGCCTCGAGATCAGCTGCAAGGGGTTGACCTCGACTCTGAAATTTTCGAAGTTGTCGCTTCCCCTCAGAGTGTTGACAGCTCAGCTCAGCTTCCTTCTCAGAGTGCAGAGTTGGAGGGGCTCAGAGATCCTTTGTCCTGGTAGTTTTGACTCCAGGAGGATGGTCTGCTGTGTTTCTGGCTCATTCTGGTTTCGAGGTGGTGGAGAGGGCTCTCTCCATGCTCAGGAGATCCCCGACTCTCACTCTTTAGGATCCACTTCTCACCCCCTTGGAGACTGTTTCTGAGACCTCACCACTGCCCCCCTCAGGACAGCCAGCCCAGCAAAACCTACAAGTACTTCCACTTTTGGAACCCCAGATCTGTTCCAGTGTCTTCCCAGAACACCCCTCTGAGGAGATACCCCAGAAGAGAAGGTGCAAAAGGAGGCACCTGAATTCCCCAGAGGAATCTGTAACAGAAGATACTGATTTTAAGGAAGGGGAAGTTTCCCCCAGATCTCCACCTGAGAAAGTCTCCTTCAGAGACATCTTGGAAATCCTGCACCAAAGAGGTCGATGGTCTTCTTGAAACACTACTCCGGAGGAAACAGTGTTCTTGGAGGCTTTCATTTCTAGCTCTTCTACATCTTGGGTGTTCCCCCCTGCTGATGCACTCATCAACCTGGTATCAAGCAGGGCATGGAAGGATCTGGACACTGTAGAACCTGTCCCCAAATATGCAGACAAAATCCTTAGTGGTCCCTCTGACCGACCCCATTGGACTAAAGGAATCCTAGTAGATGCCGTGGTTGTTGAGGTAGCCACCAAGAAGGAGCTGGCCAAGAAAGCTCCACTGTCCTTCCCCTTAACAGGGAGTCTGAGCCATGAACAGACTCAGCAAAAGAGTTTACGCCTCATGTACCTTCACCTTATGAGCCTTAAACTACCTTTCCCCTTTTACTAAGGTAAAGAGGGATTTAATCAAAGAACTCTCTAGCTTGGTCCCTGAGTTCATGTCTGATGAGGAGAGAAAATCCTTCTTCTCCAGACTGGTCACTCTGCAGTCAGTTTCCAGTGCATCCATGAGGTTAATCTCCCATGTGACAGAGGGTACCTCAAGGCCCATCAGTCCTGCCATTGGCATTAGGTGCCCTGCCTGGATGCTGCTGTGTGACTTTGCAGAACCTTTCAAGACATCTTTCATCAAAGCCCCTTTTGACGGATTGCCTTTGTTTATGCCTTCTGTTAGAGACACACTCTCCCATAGTAAGAAAGATGGAAATACCCTGTCTGCCTTCAGAATCCATTTTTCTACCCCCCCCCCACATGATCCTTTTCCAGAAATCAGTGTTGGGGGCACTGTGGTTCAAGAAATTTCAGGGCCCTTTTCAGGAATCTCAGGGAGATTATTCCCACAAAGGCTGAAGAGGAAATGGTTACAATGGTGGATGCTGCCCACATGGCAGAGGGGTTCCGCAAAATCAAGGGTCTCAGGATTCCTTCTTGGACAGGCTTTTTCAGTGCTCTGGAAAGGTTGCCCGTCTGTCCTTCTCTGGAGGCAGTCAGGGGGCACTTATCTTTGTACCCAGAAGCCTCGCTAGCCATAGCAAATGATCGGTGGGTGCAAAGGATCATATCCAGAGGATACTCCATTCCCTTATCCCCCCCAACCAAAAAGCACTCTCCCAGATGTTCTACCCAATCAGAGAGTCAGCAGAGTTAGCGATCTCAAAGCTGCTCCAAAACAAAGTTCATAGATTCATAGATTAGTACTAGGCTAACTGCCCTTGCGAGCCATTTTAAGCCTAGCCAGTTATCCCCTGTGAGATTCAAACCCTGTACCTTGCGTTTGTAAGGCAAACACTTTAACCATTAGGCCACCCTCCCATAGGAAGAAAGATGAAAAGACCCTGTCTGCCTTCAGAATCCATTTTTCTACCCCCCTCCCCATGATCCTTTTCCAGAAATCAGTGTAGAGGGCACTACAGGTGGTTCATTCAGAACATAGACTTCATAGGGGCTCGCCTGATATGTCCAAGATCTTGGCCTTCTTTACTTCAGACAGTATTTCCAACCTAAGACTACATATTGGACAGAATTTGCCAATCCCGGTTCCTACAGCAAAATTAGTACTCCGAGCTCTGGTCTCCATGGCTGTCACCATGGACAAGTCATCCAGAAGGTCCCTTTAGATCAGCTCAGATCAGGCATTTACTCAAGCTTCATTTTAGTATCAACAGAGACAGGGGACCTCAGGCCCATCTTGGATCTGACATCCATGAACAAGTCAGTAAATAGCACAAACTTCAGGATGGTCATGGTCCAGTCCATTCTAGTTCTTTTGAAAATGGACAACTGGATGTGCTCAACAGACCTGAAGGATATGTGCTACCACATCAAAATGGCAGGTGCTCCTAAAGGTATCTATGCTTTAGGCTGGGAGACAGCCATTTTCAGTTCAGAGTGTTTCCCTTTGGTCTCATCATAACCCCAGGGTGTTCACCAAATGCACAGCGATAGTTGCAGCTCATCTCAGACTGCAAGGATTCCACGTATTTCTGTACTTAGATAACTGGCTGCTAACTGCTCCAACCAGGCATCTACTTATCGGAGCCAGGGATTGTCTGTTAGAACTAGTTCCTACCTTGGGCATAACAATTAACATACAAAAGTCTCAGCTACAGGTGGTTCATTCAGAACATAGACTTCATAGGGGCTCGCCTGATATGTCCAAGATCTTGGCCTTCTTTACTTCAGACAGGATTTCCAACTTAAGACTACATATTGGACAGATTTTGCCAATCCCAGTTCCTACAGCAAAACTAGTACTCCGAGTTCTGGTCTCCATGGCTGTCACCATAACTCTGTTACCAAAGCACATCTGCACATGAGAATTCTGCAGTGGACCGTAGCAGTCTATTAGTCATTACATCAGCACTCCCTCAGCTACCCAATCAAGCTGTCATGAGTGTGCAAAGATTTTCTCCTCTGGCGGCTTCATTCCTGGGAAGTTCTTCAGGGATGCCCCTTTGTCCCCTCCATATGCCAAGTTGACCACAGATGCCTCCCAGGTGGGGCGGGGTGGGGCATTTCTTGGGTTAGACAGTCTGTGGCATGTGAATGTCATAGTTGATCAACCTGCATATCAGCATCCTGGAGATGGGAGTGGTCCTTTTAACATTGCAGGCATTTCACAGCTTTCTCCCTCCAGGGACTATTGCAATAGAGATGAACCACATGTCAATAGTATAACCAAAAAACGAAGCGCAGTGCAAACAATAAGCCAATAAATGAAAAAATGTACTGTGTGAGGACAAAACTGCACCGGACAACCAAGAACCCACTAACAGCTTTATTGAACGTTAAATGTTTGACAATCACCACGTTTTTCGTCACATAAAAATTAGACTTCATCAGGCAAATACAACAGTAATTAACACCCATATATATGCTGACCATTCATTTAAACTGACCAATGAAAATCTTATTGAACAATGCTCATGAATATGGATGAATGTAGATAAACTTAAAATGCCTGACATCTAGAGAATCAAAATAAAATAATTTGATTCTCAGTAACATAAATACATTGAAATACAAACCAATATATAAAATTGTTATAAAAATTGATTGACTTTTAATAAAAAACTATTTGGTATTCTCGTAGAGAATGAAATAAGTGTATATGAATGAAATTTAAAATGATGAATCAATGATGTGTTTTAGTGAGCAATACTCCAATCTGGTGGTCAAAATCAAAATACACATACATATCATCGTAGCTAGTGTACCAAACTGATAAATAAATGAAAAATAACCATATTAAATATATTGAGTAATGAATATATTGTGATATAAATATATATATATATATATATATATATATATATATATATATATATATATATATATATAATGTATAAGATATATAATAAATTATTTTGAGTCTCTAGATGTCAGGCATTTTAAGTTTATCTACATTCATTCATATTCATGAGCATTGTTCAACAAGATTTTCATTGGTCAGTTTAAATGAATGGTCAGCATATATATGGGTGTTAATTACTGTTGTATTTGTCTGATGAAGTCTAATTTTTATGTGACGAAAAACATGGTGATTGTCAAACGTTTAACGTTCAATAAAGCTGTGTTAGTAGGTTCTCGGTTGTCCGGTGCAGTTTTGTCCTCACACAGTGCATTTTTTCGTTTATTTTTTTATTGTTTGCACTGCGCTTCGTTTTTTGATTTTATTAGTTTCTATGGAGAGAGAGGACAGTTTTTCCCCGGTCCGTTCGGGCCCTGTTACATCTCAGGGGGATCAACTTCCAGCACTCATTGGGCAGCTGAGTCAGCTTGTTGCTCTGCTGACTCCTCTTTGCAACACGCTTGTTTGCCAGAACAGCAACGAGATTCTTCTGCGTAACCAGAACGCATTACGGATGCGTGGAGTCAGTAATGGAGTCGGCGGAGATGGACATGGGTTAAATCAGAATACCGTGGAGGTTGCGAATACAGGACCTAGTGGAGCTAACAACTTTCCAAACATTTTGAATCACGATAACAGTCCCGTTTTGGATCACAATGGACATGGAAGTAGTCGCAAGCTGCCAGGAAACCAAGGTGACTGTTTGCACAATTATGATATTACTCTTAGCGAGTGGCTTAAACGCAAAGTGGTGTTAAAGATATTTCTATTATAGACAATGACAATATATGCACATATGCTAACTATTTACATCAACTTAATGATTTATTATTCAAACACAAGATTTTAAATATTGATAATACTTATTTAAAAGAATGCCTTCATGCCAAAATAGTCCCAAAGGGTTTACGTATTCATACATTTCCTAACAATGTAAAAGAAGGCACAAAGTTTCATGATAAGTTGTTAAACATGTTTGATGGATGGGACTTTGAGCTCCTGAGAAGCATTATTAAGAATAATGAGGATGAAATCGAATGCTTAATGAAGCAAATTGATGTTATTAATGGAAAGATTACTAATGACCTTTTATTTACTGTTGATTTAGAGAAAAAGAAATATTTAGATATTGGAAAAGATATAGATATGAAATGTGAGAAAATTTTAGAAAAGAAAAAAAGAAAAATTTTGAGGGACACATTCAAATATGAACAGGGTATACAGTACCCAAAACCAAGAATTATTTTTAATCACAAGAATGAGAGATATTTATATAATGATAAATACAGGCATGACATTATTGATCATCATGCAGAGGACAGGCTGATTTATCACATGACATTTTTGACCCTTTAGATTCCCCCCCCCCCCCCTTCGGAGGTCAGAAAGGATCAGAAACCAGAGAGAAGGGAACTTTCAGAGGAATGGATGGAGGGGAGGGGGGAGAGGAAGAGGCAGGAGATATTAGATGGTGGTCTCTCAGAAGCATTAATTAATTATATTAATATTGGTTTTAATATTATTGATAACAATGCAGAAAATGTATGTGATATACCTGTTATTTGCACATGTGCTAACTACAAGAATTTTAATATATTTAATTACATGGAACTTGAAATCCATGATATTTATTTTGAGCTGTTTTCTAAGGGACATAATTTTGTACCAAGAGCAAAATGTGACATCACTAGAATGATTATTGATGTCAAGATGTTTTTGAGGAAAATGAATCTAGAGTTAATTTGTGGTGGTACCTTGGGAGAAGTTGATTATTCTAAGGAATTAAAGAAAAAAAGTACCTGGACCCCCCCCCCCATACATCCACAATTAAAAAATGTTGAAAACATTATAGAGAACGAATTGAGAAAAGCAGTTAGAACTAATCAATTTGCTCCTAACCTTACATCAAATGAACTTGCATTACTTAGGAAGTTAAAAGAAAATTCCAACCTAAGGATAATTAAACCAGATAAAGGGGGAGGGGTGGTACTTGTGAGTTCTACTATATATGAAGGTAACATGTTTAATTTATTGCTAGATGAGTCTAAATATGACAATATTTCTATTAATGAGATTAACATTGGTTATAAAAGAATTTATACAACACTGTATGATTTATTTTTGGAAGGACTCATTGATTATAGTATGTTTGAATGTTTACACAACAATAAGCCTAAAATTCCATCAATTTTCGGCATTCCCAAAGTGCACAAAAATAGTGTAGATCCTCCTTTACGACCTATAGTAGCAGCAGAAGGTTCAGTCATTTCCCCTTTAGCTAAATATATTGATACTAAGTTAAAAGATTTAATGCTTAAAGGAACATCATATCTGAAAGATTCATGGGATTTTTTAGAAAAAGTGAAGAACATCATTAATAGGAATGACATTATTTTTGTGGCTATAGATGTTACAGACTTGTTTGGTTCAATACCCCACAACATAGGAATTGAATGGTTTGAAAAAGCTATAAGATCTTTCAATGTATTAAAAGATGATGAAATCCATGTTTGTGTAAACTTAATGGAGCTAGTTTTGAAATACAACTATTTATTTTTCCAAGGTGAATATTTCCATCAAACAAGTGGGGTGGCTATGGGAGCAAGATGTGCTCCCATATATGCCAACATGGTTTTAAACACTTGGGAAGAAAAATATATTTATAATGGTAGTTACAACGATTGTTGGGTTTTTTACAAACGGTTTTTGGATGACATTATTATATTTTGGAAGGACAGTATTGACAAGTTAAATGATTTTATTCAGTACATCAATTTACAGACTACCACTTTTTTAAAAATTTACCCATGAAATAAATGCACATAGCATCAATTATTTGGCTATAACATTAGAAAAAGATGGAGACAATTTTAGGTCAAAAGTGTATAGGAAAAAAACTTTTTCCAATTCCTATTTACACTATAAAAGTGGGCACCCTTTACACCAGAAGAAGAGTATTGTAAAGGGTCAAATGGTTAGGATTTCAAGAATGACTTCTAACGATCAAGACTTCCATGATGAAATGGAATTCTTGGTTAATATGTTTTTGGATAGAGGTTATCCTGTGGATTTTTGTAATCACACCAAAACAGAAGTTATACAAGGGAGAAAAAAATAGATTTGCACCTATATTGAACTACAATCCCCCTATTGACGTTAATTCTCAGATATCTGACTCTACAGAAGATAAAAAGAAAGATAAAATATATACTCAGTCATTTATTACTGATTATAGTGGTGACGCAGGCATCGTCAAACAAGTATTTTTTAGGGAATGGGAGAAATTCCTTAATATCACAGATTTGAATTTTAACAAGTCAAGTGATTCTTTCAATATAATTTTCAGAAGGGGACACAATATAAAGGATTGGTTGACAGCTCAATATAAAGTAAACAAGAAAAGTACCAAATTTAGGGGTACTTATCCTTGTGGAATGTGTTCACAATGCCCATTTATGATAAATTCACACAACATCTTCATCCAAGCAAGAGAAAAAGAGATTGTTGGCAAAACACATAGTAATTGCAATTCTTTTGGAGTAGTGTATATTGCACTATGTGAGATTTGCTTGGCCCTCTACATAGGGAAGATGGAGAGGAAGATCAAAAGAAGGGTTTATGAACACCTGAACAATATTAAAAATACGAAAGAACATAATGCATTATATAAGCATATGAATATCTGCCCTTTGGCAAAATAATTTTTTTTTATTTTAGAGGAGGTTATGAAGGATGAAAGAGGGGGCTTATGGGAGACTCAGACTGAATACAGGGAATTATTTTGGCAAATTGTACTGGAAGCAAACAAATTCCCAGGGTTGAACGATAATATCTCCCTTGCCCCAGTTCTAAAATTAAGGGCAGCTAAATTGTAATATTCATTTTATGTTACCTATCTTATTTTTTTCATTATTTATATACAGGCTATTCTTTGTTGATATACCACATACATATATATATATATATATATATATATATATATATATATATATTCATATTATATTTATATAATTATCATTCAATCATATATTTATATATTATCATGAATTTGTATATATCATTTTATATTAATTTGCACATGTGTTTGTTCAGGGTTACCTCATTTGCATACCCACATATATACATATTTGTTTAGATTCGCATTCATGTTATATGTTTGTATATATATATACATACACTTTGATCCACTTTTTAAATTTTTAACTTTTTTTATCTGATAGCCTTCATATCTATAGTTTTATATGTAAAAGTTTTTTATACTATTTTACCTATTAGATGTAATCATGTATAATAATTCATGTATAATTTATTATATATCTTATACATTATATATATATATATATATATATATATATATATATATATATAGATATAGATATATATATTTATTCACATCACAATATATTCATTACTTAATATATTTAATATGGTTATTTTTCATTTATTTATCAGTTTGGTACACTATCTACGATGATTTCTATGTGTGTTTTGATTTTGACCACCAGATGGGAGTATTGCTCACTAAAACACATCATTGATTCATCATTTTAAATTTCATTCAAATACAATTATTTCATTCTCCACAAGAATACCAAATAGTTTTTTATTAAAAGTCATTCGATTTTTATAACAATTTTATATATTGGTTTGTATTTCAATGTATTTATGTTATTGAGAATCAAATTATTTTATTTTGATTCTCTAGATGTCAGGCATTTTAAGTTTATCTACATTCATTTATATTCATGAGCATTAAAACCTCCAAAACCACCTCCAAACACAAATGTACACGAAAAGGAAAATCCGCTAAACTGTACAAATAAAGGGTTCTCCTCCAATGTCACAGATTATTCCACCACTTGATAGTTGGTCACACAATTTATTAATGAAATCACAGCTCCAAAACACCACCAGATGAAATGCAAACTTCCGTATAATAGTTACATATGAACCAAAGATTGAGCGTGCTTTCGTCCGTTCCTTATGGACTTCATCAGAATCTAAAGGATCATGGAATACAGTCCTTAAATACACAAGCAAGTGGCTAACAGCTAACAAGTCCAATTAACCATTAATTAGCAATTAATTGAATAATTTCACAAACTTCATATAAAAACACTGGGAAAAACTGTTAATACATAAAAACAGTATGTGAATATACATCTGAATACATAGCCCAGAACTGATGTATAACACAAAGCTGTACAACAATGTTCTCATAAAAAATATATCATAATTGCACCTATTGTCTATAAAATCTAATTGTGTTTAGAAAAAAACACATTTAAAGAGTATATAAATGTAAATGCAGGAAGTATTAAAATATATACATATGTATATGTATATTTTTATATTTTGTATTTTATTATTTTGTATACGTGGGAAGGTTTAGACATCAAGGTCTGTCATATTGTTCAAAACATCAATTCCATATTAAAAAGTGTATAGAAATGTGTGTACTACACACAAATAATAATATATTAATAAATATTGTAATAAATAAAATGTTTAAAATATTTTAGTATTTATAATAAATAATAATAAATAAATACTATAAATATAATAAATATGTATACATATGAAATGAATATAAGTGCTGTAAATAGGTATATATATCAATACAAGTATAAATGTAAAAATATAAAAAGTACTAAAATGAAATCCAACTAATCTTGTTAGTGACTAAAACATTTTAAAATATATGCATAAATATATAAAAAAATGTATATGTGTATATATTCTTTTTATAATAGTAATCGAATAAGTAATCTAACAAATAAGTATAGATTCTAAATAATAGAATTAATTCATTTATTATTTATTATTTATTTCGTGTTAACCCCCTATTTATTTCCTAAATTCTTTTTGGGTTATTGGCTAGAAGCTTGAGTGCTGGTTTAATGGATAAATGGTCATTCAGGCCCTTATGGCAGCATGCATCCAGTCTCATCTGCCAGATAAGCTCCCTGTATTCCAAAAAGGTTTCCCAATCTCCCCCCCTGTCACAAACCTTCACTTCTTCCAATACCCAGAACTTAATATTGGCATTTTTGCATTTAATAACGTGTCTGAATAGAGCATTATTTTCATTCTTCTTTGTTATATCCCTCATGTGTTCATATATCCTTGATCTTAACTGTCTTTCAGTTTTCCCCACATAGTATGCCCAGCATTCCGTACGGTATGCCAGGTATACTACCCCCTTTGTATAACAACTGTAATATTTACTGCTCTTGAATTTGTAACCTATACTCTTCAGCCATAATTCTTTTCCACCTGTTAAAAAGGGACATTGTGCACATCTTCCACACTTGAATGTACCTAACTTTGATTGTGCTCCCTGTTCCTTGTATGTACTCTTCTTCATCTCAAACATTTTCTTAAGATTAATATTCTTTCTATAACAGAATTTTAATGGCTGTTGGAATAATGATGGTTTATTGGTCATTCTTGAAAAAATATTCCATACTTCATTTATGCCCTTTTTTAACCACCCTAAACCATAGTAATAGGTTAATGTCAACCGAGGTATAGTATTCCCGGAAATATTCGCCATATGATTCGTGACAGACTCGTTCCTATTAATGCTCACCATACGGGTATTTTCCAAAAGTGGGCTATATTTCAAATTCCGTTGTTTCATTACCTCCCTCTTAACTTTTTTGATTAGATTAGTGGGATAACCTCTTTCACTAAATAAGTTTTGAATTACTTCCATCTCCTCCATGAATTCAACCCTATCGCTTGTCATCCTAGAGGCCCTAATCATTTGCCCCTTCACCACGTTTCTTTTCAAAAACAATGGGTGAGCACTCTCAAAGTGAACATATGAGTTAGAAAAAGAACTTTTCCTGTAAATTCTGGATTTATATTTTCTATCATTTTTGTTCTTTGTGATAGTAACATCTAAATAATTCACCTGATCAGATTTTTGACGTGGTATTATTAATATATTGAATAAATTCATCTATCTGTTCGGCTGTGCCATCCCATACAATAAAAATGTCGTCCAGGAAACGAAAATAATTAATAATGTGCTTTTTATGTGTTGAACTAAACACATAATTTAATTCCCAGAACAACATTATGATATTGGCGTAAATGGGTGCATGCCGAACCCATTGCCATGCCATCCATTTGGTGATAAATATCGCCTTGAAAATAAATAAAATTGTTTTTCAATACTAATTCCATGCTCTCAAGTATTAGTCTAAAATCATTACTGTCCAGAAACTTAAAATCTATCAACATCTGTTCAAACCATCTTATGCCTATATCGTGAGGTATGACAGAAAAGAGATCTTTAACGTCAATGGTAATGAATAAGTAATTATCATGGTATGGAATTCCATTAAATTTACCTAAAAAGTCCCAAGAGTCTATTAACATATAGGGGTATTCCTTGTTAAATAATTTCAACTTGGTGTCCACAAATATCGCTAACGGTTGAGTCTTTGAACCCTGGGATGTAACAATGGGTCTCAAAGGGGGATTTTCTAATTGTTTATGTATCTTTGGAATCCCGAATATCTCCGGAACAATTGGTTTTGGGACCCTCAAGTAGTTATATAAATCCAGGTCAAGCAACCCTTGTAACAAATTATCTTCAAGAATAAAATTTATTTTCCGGTAGCGTATGTTCACCTCATTCCTGGATATTATACAATATCTTCCTTCATTATTCAGGATCTCTAACATTTTCTTAGTATAATCCCAGTGGTCCATAAGGACTACCCCTCCCCCCTTGTCAGGTTTCATAATTCTTATTTTCTCATTACCTTGAAGTTTTTTAAGAACATCCATTTCTTCTATTGTTAGATTACTATAATCATATAACCCCCTTTGGGGACCAAACCCTTGTCTCACCATGTTTAAAATAGTTGTTTCAAAGTTCAAAATATCATATTGAAGGGGGGGATTAAAAGTACTTGTCCTCTTTAATTTGTAATTTCTATTCGTATTAATATCCTGAAACATAAGCCCCAAATTTAGCTTTCTGGTAAATAATTTAATATCTAACAGAACTTCCTCAATCTTGGGCTTTCTCATGGGCACAAAAGAAAACCCCTTCGTAAACAATCCAAAAAAGGCAGGAGTTATTTCTAGCTCTGTATAATTGTAAATGTGAAAATTGCCCTCAGAATGTATATTACATAGGGCCAAATTCATCCGCTCTTCAACATTACCACAGTCTAATGCCATAGACTCCTGGATAACACTGTAAATTGTCATTGCTTCCGCCCTATTCCCTGGATTGTCGTTTGGAATAATCAAATCCTCAGTCACATGCTCTACGAAATTGTGTATAACTTCTTTGTTATTACAAACATGTTTTATCTGTATCTTGTCCCTCCCTGTCTCCTCTGGTAAAAGTTCCCCGTGGCCTCCGCATATGAATAGGGCCGATTTTGATTTTTGATTCTCTCGGACCTCCGGGGGCCCTGACCTTCTCCTAAAGGGTCTTGTTGGTCGTTTTCACTACAAACCTCGTCCTCCACAAAGCTCCTATTACCATTACTATGAAAAGATTCATTATAGTTTGCTCTTGTTCCTTGTCTAACGAATGAATCTTCCCTAAAACCCCATCCTTTTGGGTCACCGGGGAATCGCCTGTTATTTGCCCTTTTGTCTGGATTTACATATGCTCTACCTTCCCTATATTCCCTTAAATCCCGTTCAATTTTCCCCACCTTCCTTTTGTAATTTTTAGAAACATTAAAATCAACTTCCTGCAATACACCACAATACAAATTCTTATACTCTTTTACTGTAAATAGTAAATCATTACTAATATCTTGATATAACTTGTCAATACAGATCTTACTTTCACTCAAAATTTTTACATTGCTATTTATCATAGCTTTTAAAATAGCTAAACCACAATCATTTAACAATTCAGTAATAGTACTAAACAATTCCTCGTCACTGCGCACATTGTTAGGGTATTTTATAAGTCTAAGCCCCTTCGGGACTATTTTCCGCTCCACACATTGTGTTAAATACCAATTGTCCAAACTAATGTTACGATACCTATTAAGCTCCATTTGCAGAAGCTTACATTTGTCCTTGGGGTCAGCATTGCTGCAATCGCTTTGCATCTCCCCACAACAAGAAATGCAGCAGGATCTTTGCCTTGATTCTGCCCCTCAGGGACAGTCACCCAGGGATGCTCTGGTCCATACTTGCCCTCCCAGATTACTTTCCACCTCTGCCATTGATCCTCAAATTTCTTCAGAAAGCTTCCAGGTTGAAGAGCAAAGTGATTCTTGTTGCCCCTTTTGACCTCGGCAAATCTAGTTCATCATCCTTTGGTCTCATCTGATTTGCCCTCCATGGATGCTCGAACCATGGCCAGATCTGTTGTTCCATCCATCAGGGCAAATTCACCCCAGTCTCTCAGGCCTGAAACTAACTGCATGGTTTCTCCAATTCAGATGATGGCTAGATTTGCCAGGCTTTCATCCCCAGTCCATAACATTCTGATTTCCTCCCACAAATCTTCGTCTAGAAGAATCTACAAAAGCAAATGGAAAAGATTTTCTATTTGGGCTCAACAGCAGCAATTAGATTCTTTCACCACTCCTATTCCAGCAGTGCTAGAATTCCTTGTTCATATTTTTTATGAGGGGGCTAGTCATTCCACTGTAAAAGTACAACTGGCAGTTATTTCCGATTATTATATTGGAGAAAAATTTTTCATCTTTACCCTCATCAAAATTATGTAAGGCTTTTCTTAGAGGTACATTCCTTCTATGTCCTCCAGTTAAAGATCCAACACCTTCTTGGGATGTAACGTTGATGTTTCAGGCTCTAGTTCACTCTCCTGTTTGAACCTTTAAACAAAGTAGATTTCAAATTCTTATCATGGAGGACTGTTTTTCAAGTTGCTGTCACTTCTGCAGGAAGAGTATCTGAATTGCAAGCTCTGTCCTCCAAATACACCTACGAATCCATCCGTTCTACCTAAAGTTGCAACTGAGAACAATGTAGACCATTCTATCAACTTATCAGTCTTTTTTCCCAATTTCCAGAACAAAGGGGAATATACTCTTCATCTGTTGGATGTTTGTAGACAGTTGCATTTCTGTCTAGACAGAACTAAATCTTTCGGAAAATTTGACCAGCTTTTCATACCTTTTTCAGATGTTAAGAATGGTAAAACATTTACCAAGTCTACCTTAGCTAAATGGTTAAGGGACTGCATTTCATTTGTGTATGAATCCAAAGGTGTTTCTTTACCTCAGCGAATCAAGGCACATTCTACTAGATCAGTGGCAACTTCTCAAGCCTTTTGGGCTAAAATTTTGATTTTTGATATTTGTTTGGCTACCTCATGGTCAAATTCTCACACCTTCATTTCCCACTACAAACTGTTCATTGTGTCTAGAAACAGAGCTGCTTTTGGTTCTGCAGTGCTCCGAAAAATCCTTCCATGAAGGCCACCCTGGATTATTGTAGCTAGGAACTCTGTTCCACAGGTCAAGAAAGAAAGAAAATGACAACATCAGATAAAGAAGTTATGTACTTACCATAATGTTCCATCTGTGTTGTCCTTTTTCATTCTTCCTCAACCTTCCCTTCCCCCTTGTCCCTGTCCCTCTAGGGTATGACCTCACAGATATGCTTATAGGAACCTCTGCTCCTTGTTGAGATCCTATTATTTCTCTACTGTTTTTTTTTTAGTAATTTTTTATACATTCTGTATATTGTGGTATAATTTGTAAACATGGAAGCAGCAAACTTGATCTGAAATAATTGGGGGGTGAGGCATTATGGGTAGAGGAGGAGCTTGAGCTTCGGAGCCTAAGCTTTTGAAAGTGGCCGAGTCAAATCCGAGGTCGGATCCAAAACCCACAGGTCAAAGAAGAATGAAAAAGAGAACACAGATGGAACGTTATGGTAAGTACATAACTTCTTTTTTTCATGGTTGTAATAATATATGGAAATTTTGATATGTAAAAAATATATGAAGTTATAAATATTACGGATGATGGATAAACAAATAAATCCCCTAGTCTTTTAGTGAAGGCACTGCAGAGTGTATCCAGTAAAAAGATGGAGAAGAAGATAAATGCTATGGCAGAGGCTGTGGTTGGGAATGAAATAAGGACAAAGCTTAAGAGTGAGAGCAGTAATGAGGAATTAAAAATCACGACCCTGACTTTTGGATGACTGGATGATGGAGTGTTGAAAAGGTAATGTCAGTGAGGCAAGGCCGGCAAATATATTGGCATAAAGTGTGAAAAAGTTTCCATTGGAGTGGTACTGCTATGGTGGATAATGATGGGTATACCAAGGTAATAAAAAAACTAAAATGCAGATGACGGTGCTGAGTATGCTAAGATCAATACTACAGTGAAGGAAGGAGGAAGAAGTGCTCATACACCAGTGAGGCGAACATATGCAGAAACAGCTGAAAATGCAGAACAGTAGATGAAGACTTCAGCAGAAGAGGCAAAAGCCATTAGTTCATATTCAACTAAAAATGCATTGTGGGACATCACGGTAAAGCTATTTGGCTTCAATTTTCAGGACAGTTATGTAGGGGTCCAAATGGAAAGATGAAAAGTCAGCAAGCAAAGGAGAGTAGTAGTCGTGAAATTGAATTAATTCTCATGTCTTGGTGAGTACCTTCATGAGGTGGACCGTGTTTTTCACAAAATATCACTAAGGCGACACTGATGTATAGACTGCATTTGTATAGCATATATCATGGACAGAAGTAGGTCAAAAACTAAAAAAGATAGCTGGGTACACAAGACCCAGGATAAAAAAGTGCCTAATCCTGGTAGGCACACTTGTGCCAGGACTGGAAAAAAATGACAGAGTAGAATCCTCAAAATACGGAAACATTCCTGCAGTGGGGCCAGGCCAGGCCCAGGGGGGAGGATGGCCCCCCGTTGTAGAAGGAGTTAGCAGTCCACAGAAATCACAAAAATTGATAGGCCAAAGAAGAGCCATAAAGACGATATAGTGGACTGTTGAGGATAAGAAAGAAATTATGTATTCTTACTATTATGCAAAAAGCCCAGAAGTTCTAGACACAGGATATACAAAAAGATTAAGACATATGTTAGAGGAAAGAAAAATACTTCTGCAAGAAAAACTGTCAAAGAAGCTTCAAATAAAAACTAAAAAATAAAATAAATAAAAATAATAAAATATAATAATAATAAAAATTTGGGGTCATTAATACATCAGATTTTTGAAAAACAGTATACAGATCAAGAAACTTTGATCTGTTTGGGAAAAAAAAGCATCTGAAGAAGTACAAGAATGTAAACAGCAAAACCTAGATATTTGTGAAAAGTATGAAATATGGACATGGGAAAGAAAGAGAGATTTGATATGGTGCAATATAAAGAAGGCAGCCCAAAAGATATTCAAAGAGAAATGCAGGCAAAGCCATCCAGATATAGAAAATTTCACAATAAATAAAATAATACCACAAAGAGGGAATCTAGAAAAGTAGATTAGTAAAGTAGAAGTTAAAAAAATAGAAGTTGAAGTTATGGAATGCCTGCAAAGTGAAGTATTTGATGTAGAAAGTCTAACAAAGGTTACATCACAGCATGATGGAAGGAGTCCCCAAAGTAAGGAGAAACAGTAAGATCAGGAGACATCTGTAGAAGAAATATGGACATGGGAAAGAAAAAGAGATTGAATATGGTGTAATATATATGCAAAACTAATCAATACAAATAGAGCAGCACCAAAAAATATTTGAAGAGAAATACAGGCAAAGGAATCCAGACATGGAAAACTTTACAATGCAAAAAATAAGACAAAGAGGAAAAGTAGAAAAGGAGATCAGTAATGGAGAAGTTAAATAAATAGAAACTGAGGCCAAGAAGTACCTCCAAAGTGAAGGACTCAATGTAGAAGATTTAATTCAGAAAACACCACAATGGGACAGAACAATGGAACTCCAAATTAAGAGGAAACCAATTGAATAGGAAGCAATTGGTCAGGTGCCATATGAAAATATTTTGGAGCCTTCCACAGAAAACCAGTATAAACATCCACTTGAAGCTGGACAGCAAGGGAAGGAGCAGGAAACTGTGGAAACTCTGATGCAGTTAATGTTGAGGAGTGATAGGCCAGTGAGTTCGCATATGACAAAGCAATGGAAGGCACAGGATGAAACTGAAGAGAATGCCCCACAGAAAGATGTAATAGAACTTTCTACAGAACGCCCACAGGAAATGGAAAACAAAAAGTGCGTCCTCAGTTTAGAAGAAACCAAGCTACGAGAAGAGTTGCTTGACTTAATAGAGATAGATAGACATATTAAGATCAATGAAAGAAATAGACTGCAGGAGGTCAATAAAACTCAAAAAGTCAGAAGTTTGATGAAGCAAATGAGCACAGTAATTAGGACTGCCCATAGAGATTCATGTAATATAACAGAAGTAAACAGGATATATTACTGTGCAGCTAAATTAATAACTGATAAAGCTCTACCACAAAACACAGGGTAGTGAAGGAGATAAAGGGGAGAAATTGAATACCATCATGGAGGTATTGAATAGAGAAAACCATGAAGCAACTAAGACAAGAAGTGACACTATTAGAAGAGTACAGAAGAGGGAACAGATCAACAAAAATACTCAGAAAGATAGTTGTGATAAAAAATGCGCAATATTAGAACAGATCAGGATCTATCATGCACTATTGCAACTAATAAACTAAAATAGATGTTATAAAAGCAATGCACAATATTAGAACAGATCAGGATCTATCATGCACTATCGCAAGTAATAAACTAAAAATCTCAGTACAGGTGGAAAAACGTATAAGATATGTAGACAGATATAAAGTAAAAGTACAAAATAAGTAATGTATTGATGACCCAAAAAAGTTTTATAGGGAATTGGGAAATAAGGTAAAAGGAATTGAAAGACCACCAAAAAAAAAAGAAATAGACACATTTTGGAGAAGTATCAATGAAAATCCTGTGGAACATAACAAAGATGCTAATTGTACAGAAGATATAAAAAAGAAAGAATACGAAGTTTAAACGTACAGGATATGAAATGGGGTGAACGCCTCTAACTGGAAAATCTTCTTTGCACAAAGATTTAGCTATGAGTAAGAATTATTTATATGTGCACCCCGAACAGGCACCAACCTGGCTAACAACAGGAAAAACAATGCTCCTACTTAAGAGTGAACCTGCAAGTGACCCTAAAAATTATAGACCAATAACTTGCCTTCTGACGACGTATAAACTATACACTGGAACTGATGTCAACCGCGTTTATAGTCATTTAGAAGAAAACTCAATTATGGCAACAGAACAAAAGGGCAATAAAAGAAAGTCACATGGAACAAAGGATCATTTGTTGTTAAATAAAGTCATACTGGAGAACTGTAAAAAGGGGAAGAACTTAAGTATGGCCTGGACTGACTACAAAAAAGAATTTTATAATATCCCACATTTATGGATAAAAGAGTGCTTAAAAATGTATAAGATATACCCTACACTGACCAATTACATTACAGTGACATGAAACAGTGGCAAGCCACTTTGCAACTAAGCCATGATAAAGGGCAACTTATTATTCCAAGGATAAAAATCCAAAGGGTTATATTCCAGGATGACTCTCTGTCACCGCTGCTATTCTGCCTTGTCCTTAATCCATTAAGCTGTCTACTTAACAGCTTAGGTCATGGCTAGAATTTGGCTCCAAGAAAACAACAAAGTGCAACGACTTCTCATCTTCTTTTTGTCGATGGTTTGAAACTGTATAGCTCATCAGGTTAGGAACTGAAAGCACAACTGCAAGTTGTTCAAACTTTTTCAGATGATATAAGAATGTCATTTGGTCTTGATAAATGTGCAAAAGCAACCGTTAAAGCAGCAAAACTGCAGCACCAAGAAAATATCAGTTTGGGACAAGAATGTGATATAAAAGAACTTGAGCAAGAGGGAGTGTATAAATATTTGTGAATTGATGAAGGATCAACAATAAAAAATGATCAAATGCGAATAAAACTTAGTAAGAAGTACTTCAGAAGACTTAAATTAATCCTGAAAACGGCATTGACATCTAGGAACAAAATACACGTTATAAACCAATTTACTCTTCCTGTCCTAACTTGCAGTTTTGGAGTGACAAAACATGGTGGAGAGATTAGATAGGAAAACAAGAAGGATGCTTTATGCTCACCAAATGATTTATAAAAATCATTGTATACCAAGATTATATATTCCCCGTTCTGAAGGAGGGATTGGCCTTGAAACTGAATGCATGTATAGATCTGCAATCGTGGGACTGCACACATATCTGCTGACCTCACAAGACCCAGATGTAGTAAAAGTTTTGAAACATGAGGAGAATAAATCTAAGATGACTTCTATACTTAGGCTAGCAGAAGCATATCGGCATCAAGCAGTAATGGAAATCAAACCGGAAGTAGATATAAACCAGGCAGCAACTAAATGTGCCATAAAACAAAAGAAAGAATATAAGGTGCAGGATCAGATAAGAAGGCAAGAAATGTGGAAAAAGCATAAATATAGTTGCAAGTATAGAAAAGTTCTGGGAGAACCTCATGTTGATTAGGAACATATGCAGGAATAGTTACAGAGAGGTGAATTTAAACCAACAGATGAAAGGTTAATATTGGTGGCCCAAGATAGTGGGCTACATACACGTTGGTTTACAAAGTCCATTGAACATGTGGGAGAAACAGACAAATGTAGGTTTTATAGAATCAAATTGGAAACAGTTGCACACCTCATTGCTGGTTGCGAAATACTATTGGTAGAAGGACTGTATACTGAAAGGCATAATAATGTGGCAAGACTGTTGCACTGGGGATTCTGTAAATATTATGGTACTGAAGTGGCTGAAAAAGACTGGAAATATGAGCCACAGAACATAACAGAAAATGATGAAGTCTACATCACATGGGATCACCCATAACCAACAGTTCACAAGATAGATGCTAGAAAACCAGATATAGTGGTCCAGGAAAAGAAGACAAAAAGTAGCATTGATCATTGATATCACCACACCCAATGACTACAGTGTCCTACATACAGAGAGACACAGAGTCATAAAATATAAGGATTTACAAGCCGAAACGAGAGCAATGTAAAACAAAGATACCTAAATACTTTCAATAGTAGTAGAAGCAACTAGTCTTATAAAAAAGAGTCTACAATCCTACTTAAATAAGCTACCAATACCTGTAACTCCATAGGCACATTGCAGGTGCTGTGAAGAGCACTTTTGGCTGACATCAAAGAGTGAAACAATACTAATTTCATGAACTTTAATAGTAGTTTGACTTAGAAATGGGGTCCATTCCTGTCATGGTATTAGAAGCTCAAAAGATTTGGAGAAATTAAAAAAAATGTATGAGAATGTGATGGATTTGGTGTAGAAGGTCCCCAAAGTAAGGAGAAATAGGAAGATCAGGAGACATATGAGGAAGAAATATGAACATGGGAAAGAAAAAGAGATTTAATATGTTGTAATATCTATGCAAAGGAGAAAGCAAAACTAATCAATACAAAAAGAGCAGCAACAAAGATATTTGTAGAGAAATACAGGCAAAGGAATCTGGACATGGAAAATTTTACAATTCAAAAAATAAAAAGACAGAGAAAAAGTAGAAAAGGAGATCAGTAATAGAGAAGTTAAAGAAACAGAAACTGAGGTTATGGAGAACCTGCAAAGTGAAGGATTTAGTGTAGAAAATCTAATTCAGAAAGCACCACAACAGGATAGAACAGTGAACAGCCAAATTAAGAGGAAACCAGTGGAATGGGAAGCAGTTGGTCAGGTGCCATATGAAGATATTTTGGAGCTTTCCACAGGAAACAAGTATAAACGCACCCTTGAAGCTGGATAGGAAGGAAAGGAACATGAAACTGTGGAAACTCTGATACAGTCAATGCTGAGGTGTGATAGCCCAGTGAGTTCCAATATGACAGAGCATCGGATGGCACAGGAGGAAATTGAAGAGAATGTGCCACAGGAAGATGGTATAGAGCTTTCTATATAATACCCGCAGGAAATGGAAAACAAAAACTGTGCCCTCAGTTTAGAAGAAAATGAGTTAAGAGAAGAGTTGCTTGATTTAATAGAGATGGTTAGACATATTAGATCAATGAAAGAAATAGACTGCAGAAGGTCAATAAAACCCCAAAAGTCAAAAGTTTGATAAAACAAATGAACACAGTAATTAGGACTATCCATAGAGATTCATGCAATGCAACAGAAGTAAACAGAATCATACCTCCCAACTGTACAGATTTTTGCAGAATGTCCAGATTTTGGCCTCAGATTTTCGATCAATTTTTCATAAAATTGTGATTTTTCTGGAAAATTAATGGTAAATCGTTAAAGACTAAAGTTAGAAAATAATGACAGACATTTGAGTTGCAGATTTCACATCCTTCAGAAAATTCATGCTATTACAAAACCTGTTATTCTATCAACTTTCTAAGTTTGTAAGAGCAATATTTTAAAATAATTCCTCTTTTTTGGGCATTTGCTCCACTTTTATTTGTGGCTTTGTCTAGATTTCTTGCTCTGAGAAGTTGAGAGGTATGAACAAGATATATTACTGTGCAGCTAAATTAATAACTAATAAAGTTCTACCACAAGAGTACAGGGTAGTAAGGGAAAGGAAGGGGAGAAACGGAATACCATCATGCAAGCATTGAATAGAGAAAACTATAAAGCAGTTAAGACTCTCTGATTATGTAGCCCAGGCAGGTATGACCCTGACCTTGAGCAGTATCCTACCTTCACCAAGAATGATGCCACAATACAGAGATAAGATGATCAGCTTTAACAATTGGCTTAAACTCTGGTGTCATTCAAAGGGGATCCAATGTCTGTCTGCCTGGGATGACATGCTGGACAAGCCAGCTTGCACCTGTCACCCTGGGATTCGGATATTGGCAAAGGCTCTTGCCACCCCATAGTGCCTTTTTAGGCAAGGCTCAAATTCTAAACCTACCACCCTAGAACACAAAAAGGAAAAAACTAAGGGTAATGCTGCTCAATGCCAGAAGTCTAAATCTCAAAATGCAGGCCCTTCTCAGTATGGAGAACATCGATGTCTGTGCAGTGACAGAAACCTGGTTCAAGGCTCCTGAGAGCACCCCAGCACTATCAGGTTTTACCTCTTATCATGCGACAATACCAAGAAAGGAGGGGGGGGTATCCATATTCATCAAGGACACCCACACCTCAAGACTGGTGGCAACGCACGAAGCATCGGAGACCATCCAGGTGCAATTAACCATAGGCAAGACTGCTCTGCAAATTGTAGCATGTTACAGGCCACCCTCACAAACTCAGGAACCTCACATGGCCTTCCTGAAAACACTAGAGGATAAATGTATCACCAAACACCATCATACTAGGTGACTTCACTTACCCTAATATAGACTGGGAACACTACTCAAGCCCAAACACCTAGCCCAAAAGTTCCTGGAATTCATAAACTCAAATGCCATGGAACAACTAGTCACCATCCCCACAAGAGGAGAAAACATACTTGATCTCATCATCACGAACATGGGAGCACAATGTTCAACACCGAAGTATACCCCTCACTGGTGAGATCAGATCACAAACTAATCTCGCTGGAGGTCCTCATCCCACCCCACCTGAAATAAAAAGACCACAGTAAAGAACTAGCCGAGTTCACACTTCTAAAGACTAGTGTGGGCTCCTTTGCCAGTGGAAAACAGTACGCAAGCCGCTGAATCACTTACAAATGCCTTCTGCCAGCACCTGCAGGACTGCATGGATAAGGCAATCCCAAGCAAAACAAAGACTCTTTGTACCAAAGGCAAGCGTCCAGTCTGGTGGACCCCAGCCATAAACAAACTCTACAACAAAAGGAGGAAGCTACTACAAGATAGAGCAAAATCCTTAAAAGGTAAGACACCCTTGATCACTATAAGTAAAAACTAAGAGCTCTCATAAAATCATCCAAAGCAAATTTTGAGAGAAAAATAGCTAAAGACTCAAAAGACAATCATAAGGCCTTCTTTAGCTATGTTAGAAACCTGGGAGGAAACTCCCAGATATGCTCAGAACTAGTTCAAAATGATGTGAAGATTACTGATCCTACAGACATTGCCAACATACTGGCTGACAGGTTCAGTGCAAACTTCTCCCCTCCCCAAAAGGAGAGATATCTATACCAAGCGATTGCAGCCCCCAAACATCTCCAACGCCCAAGTGAGAACTGCTCTCCAAAGCAAAAACACAGCATCCATGGGACCTGATGGTGTCCCCGGCTGTGTGCTCCACGAACTCAACGAGGAATTAAACCCACAGCTAGGACAGCTGTTTAATCATAGTCTTACCTCTGGATACGTACCCAGGAGTGGCGCACTGCAACTGTGGTCCCACTTCACAAAGGCGGTGCCTCCACCGACCCTGGAAATTACCGCCCATTAGCTTGACAAGCCTTATCTGCAAAGCCATGGAGAGGATCATAATGGACCTCATAAATAAAGACATAGGGAATTTGCAGACTTTGGATCCATCCCAGTTTGGCTTTGTCAAAGGCAGATCATGCCTTCTAAACTTGGTTGACTTTTTGAAACAGTCACCAAAGCCATTGATGAGGAAAGGCAGTCCATACAGCCTACCTCGATCTGGCGAAGGCCTTGATACAATACCCCACTCGGGTATCATTGAAAAACTCATCAGCTTAAATGTTAACCCATACATCACAAGATGGGTTGCAAACTGGCTGAGTGACAGAACCCACAGGGTCAGAGTTGCTGGCGCCATGTCAGACTCAAAGCCTGTCACAAGTGGTGTACCACAGGGCTCAGTCCTGGGCCCACTCTTGTTTGGCATCTACTTTTCCAGTACAAGCAAACACAGGAGGGTTATGGCTGACAAAGTTTGCAGATGACTGCAAACTGGGCCATAGTAGAAAACACATCTGACACAGATATCCTTCAGAAGGGTCTCACAGAAACGGATAACTGGTGCCAGAGCCATGGCCTAAAGTTAAATGCCAAAAATGCATAGTCATACCCTTCGGGAAAAACAAGGTTATAGCTACCAAATAGGTGGCAATCCACTGAGCACAGAAGAAGTTATCAGGGACCTGGGGACCCAGGTTGATAGTAGTCTGTCATTCGACACCCATGTAGCTAAAGTAGTTAGGAAGACCTTCTACATTGCCCACCTTATCATGAAGGGATTCTCATCTAGATCAAGGGAGGTCATAGTCTCCCTATACTCATCACTCATCAGACCAATGATTGAGTACAATGCCCCATTCGGAATGTATCTGACCCGACACTTGCAGCAGCTGGAGAGGCCACAAAAGTTCCTCACCAAAAGGATAAAGGGTCTCAAACATCTGTCCTATGCTGCCCGACTGAAAGAACTCCGGCTCTATTCAGTTGCTCAGAGGTGACCTTTGCCTAACATACAAGGCCATGTCAAACCCAGATTTGATGAATATGCTTCACCTCAAAAAATCTAGATCCGTCAGAGCCACAAGGGCGGAGACTTAAACCTCGACATTAATAGGACGTACTGGAGGGATAGATTCATCACCCAAAGACTCCCTATGCTGTGGAATAAAATCCCGGTATATGTGAGGCAGAGCACCTCGCTGGCCTTGTTCAAGAGAAATCTTGACCAATGGATGGGAGATCGCAGATATACCCCAGGGATTACCTCAGTGTCACTGCTCGACAGAGGCACAGCAAAATAATGGGTATAGTTCCCCATACTAAAAAAACTATGGGCTAGGCTTGTAAATGCCCTCGGGCAGATAGCCTAGTATGAACCTATGAACCTATAAGACAATACGTGTCACTGTTAGAGGAGTATAGAAGAGGGAACAGATCAACAAAAATACTCAGAAAGATAGCTGTGATAAAAGCAATGCACAATGTTATAACGGATCAGGATCTGTCTTGCACTATTGGAAATAATAAGCTAAAAATATTAGTACAAGCTGAAAAACATAGAAGATAAACAGATAAATATAAAGGAAAAGTACAAAATAAGCAATTTATTAATGACCCCAAAAAGTTTTATAGAGAATTGGGAAACAAGGTAAAAGAAATTGAAAGACCACCCAAAAAAGAAGAAATTGTTACATTTTGGAGAAGTATTTATGAAGATCCTGTGGAACATAACAAAGATGCTAAATGGATAGAAGAAGTAAAAGAAAGTATAAGAAGTTCAAAGGTACAGGTTCATAGGTTCATAGGTGTGTACTAGGCTAATGGCCCTGGAGCCTTTATAAGCCTAGCCCATAGAAGTGCCCTGGCATCGTGCCACCCAATGTTAGTTCCCAGTGCCTCCATCAAGTAGAGCCACTGAAGTGATCCCCAGGGTGAACTTTCTATTTCCCATCATCTCATCAAGATTTCTCTTCAACAGGACCAGTGAGGTGCTCTGCTTGACATGTATGGGAAGTCTATTCCAGAGCATGGGCAGTCTCTGGGTTATGAACCTGTCCCTCTAGCATGTTCTGTTGATTGTGGTAATGAGGTTGAGGTCTCTGGAGCTTGTGGTGCGGAGGGAATGGGATTTCTTTAGATGTAGCATTTCTAACAGAGCTGGGTCAGACATGGCTTTTTAAGTCAAGCAGAGATTGCCTCTTACTAGACGATATGAGACACAGAATAGCTGGAGTTTTTTGAGTCTGTCCATATAGGACATGTGTTTAAGGCCAAGGAGCCTCTTCATGAGGTATTTTTGTGGCATTTCCATCTGTTGCATGTGACTAGTGAGGTACATGCCTAATGAGGGAAGAGTAGAGAGAAATGAAGACCTCTTTCTTCATGGATGCAAAACCCTTGGTAATGAGATGCGCCACATGGAAGGACTTTCTGACCACAGTGGCAATGCTGTGGTCGAAGGAGAGGTTGCTGTCAACCTGTGTCCCCAGATCTCTTATAACACCTTCAGTATTCACTGGGCTCCCATCGATGTGGTAATTAGTGGCAACAGAGTTTTTCCCAAAGGGAATGATGATACATTTTTTGCCATTAAGCTTATGGCCATGGTTTCAACACCAGTCACTGGTCTCGCTAAGGCCTTTCTGTCGGATGTCTGCATCACTTGGGGAGTTAATAATGGCTTCCAGCTTGCAGTCATCTGCGAACTTGTTCAGCCAGAGTCCCCCCATGTTGGCCTGGACTTCTGAAAAATAGATGCCAAACAGGACAGGATCCAGGACCGATCCCTGTGGAACTCCACTCATGACTGGTCGGCAGTCTGACTTGGAGTCTGCTACTGTCACACTGTGAGTTCTGTCTGTGAGCTAATTTGCAACCCACCTAGTGATAGGGGTTGACACCTAGTTTTGTGAGTTTATCAATAATTCCTGAGTTGGGAATGGTATCAAAGGCTTTGACCAGACCGAGGTAGACTGTATGAACTGCCTTGCCCTCATCCACAGCTCTGGTGACTGACTCAAAGAAGTCAACCAGGTTGAGCAGGCATGATCTACCTTTCACAAAACCAAACTGAGTGGAATCCAGAATTTGGAGATTCCATATATCCTTGTTAATTAGGTCCATGATGATGCACTGCATAGCCTTACATATCAGACTCTTCAGGCTAATGGGGTGATAATTCCCAGGGTCTGTAGGATATGAAATGGGATGAAGTAAAGGCTAGAGAGATTAAAACAAAGTTAAAAAAGCTTCTAATTGGAAAACACTAGACCCAGATACAGTTCCTAACTTCTTTATAAAAGTGTTAACATCTCTGCATGAAGATTTAGCCATGAGTAAGAACTATTTATATGCACACCTTGAACAGACACCAACCTGGCTAACAACAGGAAAAAGCATGCTCCTACTTAACAGTGAACCTACAACCTACCATAAAAATTATAGACCAATAACTTGCCTTCTGACGATGTATAAACTATACACCGGAATTGATGCCGATAGAGTTTATAGTCATTAAGAAGAAAACTCAATCATGGCAATAGAACAAAGGGCAATAAAAAGGATCATTTGTTACTAAATAAAGTCATAATGGAGAACTGTAAACATGGGGAAGAATCTCAATATGGCATAGATTGACTACAGAAAAGCATTTGATAGTATCTCACATTCGTGGATAAAAAAGTGTTTAAAAATGTGTAAGATACATCCTACACTGATCATCTACATTACAGTGACCATAAAATAGCAGCAGACCACTTTGCAGTTAAGTCATGATAAAAAGCAGATTATTATTCCAGGGATAAAAATCCAAAGGGGGATATTCCAGGGTGACTCCTGTCACTTTTGTTATTCTGTCTTGCCCTTAATCCATTAAGCTGTCTACTTAACAGATTAGGCCATGGCTATAATTTGGCTCCTAGAAAACAACAAAGTGTAAAGACTTCTCATCTTCTCTTTGATGATGATTTAAATCTGTATAGCTTATCAGATGAGGAACTGAAAGCACAATTGCAACTTGTCAAAACTTTTTCAGATGATATAAGAATGGCATTTGGCCTTGATAAGTGTGCGAAAGCAACATTTAAAGCAGAAAAATTGCAGCACCAAGAAAACATCAGTTTGGGACAAGAATGTGATATAAAAGAATTTGAGCAAGAGGGAGTGTATAAATATTTTGGAATTGATGAAGCATCAACAATAAAACATGAATAAATGCGAATAAAACTTAGTAGGGAATATTTTAGAAGACTTAAATTAATCCTGAAAACAGCGTTGACATCTATGTACAAAATTCAAGCTATAAAATAATTTGCTTTCCCAGTCTTAACTTACAGTTTTGGAGTGATTGACTGGCCCCAAAATGTGTTGAATAGATTAGACAGGAAAACAAGAAGGATGCTTTATGCTAACCAAATGATTTATAAAAATCAGTGCATACCAAGATTATATATTCCCTTTTCCGACGAAGGTATGGGCCTCCTTGAAATTGATTACATGTATAGATCTGCAATCATGGAATCATGGGAGTGCACACATATCTGCTGACCTCACAGAACCCAGATGTCATGAAAGTTTTGAAACATGATGAGAATAAATCTAAGATGACTTCCCTGTTTAGTCTAGCAGAAGCATATCGACGTCAAGCAGGAGTGGAAATCAAACCAGAAGTAGATAAAAATCAGGCGGTAACTGAATGTGCCAAAAAACACAAGAAAGAATATAAGGCAAAGGTCAGATGAGAAGGCAAGAAATGTGGAAAATGTATAAATATAGTCGCAAGCATAGAAAACTTCTGGAGGTTTTGGCTCATGTTGATCAGGATCGAATGCAGGAATGGTTAAGGAGAGGTGAATTCAAACCAAAAGATGAAAGATTAATATTGGTGACCCAAGATAGTGGACTATGCACACATTGGTTTACAAAGGTCATTGAGCATGTGGGAGAAACAGATAAATGTAGGTTTTGTAAAACAGAATTGGAAACAGTCACACACCTTGTTGCTGGTTGTGACATAGTAATGGCAGAAGGACTGTATACTGAAAGGCATAATAATGTGGCAAGATTGTTGCACTGGGGATTGTGTAAACATTATGGTATTAAAGTAGCTGAAAAACACTGGAAACGTGACCCACAAAGCATCATATAAAATAATGAAGTCTACATCACACAAGATCACCCATTACTAAGTTCAAAAGACAGATGCGAGAAAACCAGATATAGTGGTCCATGAGAAGAAGACAAAAGTAGCATTGGTCATTGAACTCGCTACACCCAGTGATCACAGTGCTTTGTGTACAGAGAGACACATCACAAAATATCAGGATTTGCAGGCAGAAACAAGAGCAATGTGGAAGAAAGATGCCCAGACAGTTCCAATAGTGTAGAAGCAAAGGATATTATAAAAAAAAGAATCTACAGTCACATTTAGATATGTTACCAATATATGTAACTCCATATGAATTGCAAAAGGAGTAATTACTGGGCACATTACGAGTGCTGGGAAGAGCACTTCTGGCTGACATCAAAGATTGAGACAATACTAATTTATTGAACTTTAATCGTACTTTGACTTAGGAATGGTGTCCGTTCCTGTCATGGTAATAAAAACCCAAAAGACTTTGAAAAATTAAAAAAAAAATGAGTCAGAGAGTTTTACTGGTGTCTTTTAATAACTGAACTGGCATGCACATTTGTTGACTGTTTTCAGCAAAGAGCAGATAGCTGGCTTTTCATTTCACAGCACCATATCTTGAAGACAGAAAATACTATCATAGGTATGCTAATACCCATCATGAAATATTTGGAGAGGCTTGATGCTCAGCTTATGCTAAATTCTGAAGTGAAAGTCAATTTTTATAGTTTTTGGGATTACCATTTGGGGACACGATTGTGTTAAGTGGATTGGATACACTGATTTGAAGGCTTATAATGCTAAATTATACAGGGAGCGTAGGGTTTTGAGAAGCAAAGACAATAAAACTGGGAGCTTAGCTACTGTGGAAATATTGAACACTTATTTTTTTATGGATTACTATAATCAAAAACAGAAGTTATACCAAGGTAATGACAGAAAGGTGGTGAAGTGGCTGAAGAAACAACAGTTTATTTTCCAAGACAGAAGGTAGGAGTTTAACAGTTTAGTAGCAAAAGTGGAAAAGAGTAGGTAAATATAAATTTCTTAAAAGATAAAACTGAGGAGTATAAAATGAGAAAAGAGATGAGACTGAGAATAGAGGCCTCTTTCGACAGGTTATATGGTGGAAATAAATTTCATTATAGCATAGTTTATACTGTTAAGTATTTAGCATTAAGATGTGATGTAAGACTTGGAAGTAGATATTATACTGAGAGACCATGTTCACATTAAAGCGGGTCATATTAGGGCCACCTGATATTGACAGACTGAGTGGCTAGTAATATGAGTGAGGATCAGTTAAAGCTATTGAATGATAAACAAAAAGAGGAAAACTAGGGAGCAAAGCTATCATTAAGTTTACCTTGACGAGCAAAAGCTAAGGCATCTATTCGGGAGTGCAGACCACTGGCATTGTCAAACATAGAGTAGAATTTTTTGATGAAAATAATACAGTCAAGGGTTAGTGCAAGTATTCAGGAGTTGTTCCTGACAGTAGAAGTGATTGACGTCATTTGAAAAGAGAAGGGGTGTAGCTTGATTGTAAATGACATTAGGAAGGCATTTGATAACATTAATCATAAAGCATTGATTAAGAAAATGTAGAATTCAAGAGGACTGAGGTTTAAGGGAATGCAGGAATTGATAAGTTTATGTAATGGAGTGAATTAAAATTGTTAAAAAGAACACATATATGTATATGACATGAAAATAAATGAAATGTTTATATGTATCTGTGTTGCCTTTTAAAAATGTAATATTTAATAAAGTTATTTAAAAAATCTAAACCAAGCTGAATATTAACACAAGTTACTCAGAAAGTATACTAATTTATTTAGAACGTGATCAATAAACCTCTCACAGTAAGCATTTCTTGTTTCAAGATGATGCATTTTGGCATTTTTAGATGTTTGGGTTTTCTGTTTGTTATGTTCTAGTTTGGGGAATTCTGCTTCCAGCTTATGAACTAGAGTCTTAACAAATGCTTTTTTCACTGTCATAAAATGTATAGTTTTCATCTCTATGTTTTACTGTTAGAAGTACATACATATTACAGGTGGTTAGTTTGAAACTTGGGTATTGTTTTGCTTTACAGGAACAAAGAAGCTTGTCTGGAGCTTGAAAACTGGAAAATGCTTCTTGGGAAGCAGGTTACAGTGACTGGCCGTGTTGTTCCAAGTGAAAAAATTCTTACGTTTGACCAGACTGTGAGTAATTTGCTAAGAAACAGAAATATTACCAGACTGTGAATAAGTTACAAAGGAAGATAAGTAATTCTAAGTTCATTAGCAATGTGTTTACATTTATAAAGCAATTAAGTCAGTATTGTAAGATGAGAAATCCACAGATGTTGCTATAACAAGTATTCTGCAATAATTAAATGGTTGAGGTCGCCATCCTTATAGCATAGCCTTCATAGTATTTGCTAAGCTCTCTAATTTCTGTGCCTGGAGGATTTTTTGCCGATTGTAAATATATACCATATTACCTTTCACCAGTAGAGTAAAAAGGAATTCCAGGCTCCATACTGTCCAGGCCTTTCTTGCAGATTATTCAATTCATATCTTACCCTGAGTAATCAGGAAGTTTCTGTGTTCAAAGTTTTAAAAATATAAGCCTTTGCAGTGTTCCTGAGGTTGTCGAATAGCAACAGTCACAGGAGCTGCCTTTGGGACTTGAATCAGTAGCATGATATCATGGCCTGTTGAAAATATCAGCACTTCAACCTGATTATGAAAGGGGAAAGCTTACTTTCACAGGTTGTTAGCGGTGTTGAGCAGTCACAACAGAAATCAGCTAAAGGGTCTTTTGTGATACCACTAGAAAGAAAGCACACAAATATGGGAAAGAAAAACCTTTAATTAAAAACATGTTTAGTACTTTATCAGCTTTCTAGACTTTCTGGAGCTTGAAAACTGGAAAATGCTTCTTGGGTTACTGTGGCTGGCGTTGTTCTTCCAAGTGAAAAAAATCTTTTGTTTGACCAGATTTTAAATAATTTGCTATAAAAATAAATGTGACCAGAGTGTGAGGCTAGAGGGAAATTCTGAATAAGGTTTTTTGGCTAAGCTTGAAATGATATGCAGAATAATTGCCTAGTACTTGCCTATGAACCTGTATGTAAGCATTATTGGAGACGGTACTGAGCTTGGCGTTGTTGGTGGAATTTCATGTTCTTTTTGTTTTTTGACTGTAGTAATCATATGCCGTGGGCAGCAAATCCTGTTGCTTCTCTGCATTAGGGGATTTTGTTCCTGTTGTTGAGCATTTGTATATCTACTCAGCCATCATAATAATAACATCCCTTCCTCATAGGTGGCGGGGGAGTCGTATTCTCTCTATCTCTCTCTTTTAATAGAGAGACTATCTCGATGAAGAAGGCTTAGTTCTTTTGGCTTAGGTGATGCGATTGAGACTTGTACCTTTCCGTGACAAGCTTTTCTGCATGTTCAGTTTGCTTTTATTAAGAAATCATAGAGCAGCCACAGAATAAGAGAGGTACTGTCTGCTGATGAGGTACAGTCCCCCCCTTACTTTTCAATTAAAACAACCTCCTAAGAGGTGGAGGTCTTTGTACAGAAGACACTATATGGCAGTCTTACATCTATTGATGGCACTCATGAAAGGGAAAAAAAGTTTTGACATGCTGTGTGGCGACACCCTTGACTTTTATTTAGCCAGAACTTTTGCAGGATGGTTCCCCAGGTTTGATGTGGCCTGGTGATACAGTCACCGAAGTCAAGGTCTTACATATGGTTGAGCAAGGCTGTGTCCTAGTTGGTGTCAGAGGAGTTGATGCAAATTCCTATTCTCGCACATAAGGGATGCACCAATAACTGTCAGTTTTCATGCTGTTTTATTGTTCCGTTAATTCAGTAAGCAGATATGGCATTCTGTCTTCTAGATCACGATGCTTCAGCATTTCAAGCCTGTATTACCACAGCTGTTTTGTGTGTGTGTGTGTGTGTGTGTGTGTGTGTGTGTGTGTGTGTGTGTGTGTGTGTTAAGAGCTATGGTGCATTTCTTCTTGTCAGTTTTCTAGAGCTGACAGACACCCTTTTGGTTCTGCAATGTTTGGAGGACCACTTATATGCTTCTTTGCTCTTTAGAGGTGTATTGTAGGTGTGTCAGTGGGAAAAGGACCAAGACAAAAAATATTCTTAATTGTGGTTCACATCCTACGTGAGGTAAATGTCTTTGCATTTTGCCAGAGATTCACTTTATATCACAGAGGGCTTGAACCACTTTACAGACTCCCTAAACTTTAGTCCTAGTGATGTCCGCAGACTGCATCTTCACAGAGCGTAAGTGCATGCAGAAGGCCTTGAAGGATCGACAGACATGCTCCAGAAACTATGTTGCCACCAGAGAAATGTGTTTTTTCCCATTTTCTCCCATGTTCTGTTTTCATCAGCAGGATGCAGGAGAGTGGGTGGCAGTTCTGTTCTGTCAGGACTGGAAAGGAAGTTTCTTTTACCCAATTCCATCATCCATCATTCCTCCTGAACTCCTGCCTACATCTAAGGTACAAAGAGAAAAGCCAAAGTCCATCCCAGTCATTTGCTATTGGTTGTGAAGAGTGTGTTTCCAAGTCCTGTAGTTTTTGACCTTTCAGGTCTCCCCGGGACTATTTAGGACCAGATTATGGATTCTTCTGCTTGCTAGTGAGGTGACCACCTTCATTTGTAGTTGTCCATCTTATTCCACCAATGTTATTACACAAGCTGCACCAGGAAGCCTTTCATTAGATGGCTTTGACTGACCAGCTAGAAGAGTTTATCCTTCTAGGGGGGAGAAGCACTGACATCCCTTTACCCTGCAGCCAGCAGAGTTATAGTCCATTCTGGCCTACCCTAACTATTTACTTGATTTTAATCTCTCTTTATTTCACTCTAAAGGTTCCATGGATTTGGTGCATCTTCACCTTGTTGAGGTCAGAGCTGTGGCTCATCACTGGTTGGTAATCAATTCCTGGAATAACCCTGTTTTGACATCTCTGATGAAGTGTAGCCAATATCATGTGTCTGGCACATAGTTAGGAATAAGTAGGTTTGTGTAGGCCCTTCTGTGGCTATGCAACAAGCTCTGAATTAAAAAAAACTTACCAACTTTAGGGTGTTTCTTTTGTCAAATTGAATTATAATGCAGGGGTCTGTTTCCTTCACCTCTTCCACTTTTTGATCAATGGCATATTGAAGGGGCAGTTTTTCTGCATGCTTCACATATTGCCGAGACTGTATATAGCCTTCCTCAAGACTGTGAAAACTGAATAAATTATTGTTTTGTTTTTTACACCTGAATTGAATTATCATTTAAGACGCAGGCAGACATACATTCATATAAAAGAAAACAAACCAAATTAACATGTTCTAGTTACAGAAATTATGCATCTCATGTATTCTTTTGTATAATGTATCATCAAGCCAGCATTACATAAATTTCTCAATTCCTGCCTTCCCTTAAACCTCACTCCTCCTCCTCCAGAATGGGTTTCTATCACATAGTTGAAGTCTTATAACTTCGAACACGTAATGTTCGAACCGTTATGTTCAAAGTTACAAAACTTCGTCTATGGATGAAAAAAAAAAACTGAAAACAAAATAGACTGTTTTAAGCAGCAATATGCCAACTCCGAGATCACACCCCATTGAACAAAATGGAAACCTCCGCTTATGGAGATTTCCATTCAAACACTCAAACTTTTACAAATTCGAACTTATGGTATTGACCATATGAGGTTTGTAAAAGTTCGTCTATGTGATAGGAGCCCCTCCAAAATATTATTCTGCATGTATTGTTCCCATAATTTCCATTTTTTCTATGTAATTTGCTTTTACTTTTTTTAAAAGATCCCACTTCCGGTTCTTTTATCTCTTTTCCAATATTTACTACTTCAAATACTGTTGGCTTAGACTTTGATTTCCATTTTCTAGTGATTGTTTTTTTTTTTTTTTTTGGTAGCTACCAGAATTAAACTTAACAATGGCTTACTAGGTCTAGGCAATTCAAATCCCTCATCCCAGGTTAAAAAACTAATTTTCTTAGTTACTCATTTGCTCAACCAATATTTCTGAGTATACTGCAGGGAATCTGCTAACTCATTATCCTCCAGAAACACTTTCTCATTTAAATCTGTCTTCCCTATCAAACTGCCAGCATTTGGATTATATCTGATGAAAAATTCTTTGGAGACTTCTTAACGTATAAAAATACTTATGCAAACACTGCCAAGCAAAAATCCTAAATCTTCTAGACTGGATTCCTTATTTGGAAGCCATACATATGTCTTCCCATTGTTTCCTTGTGAAATGAATGAATTATTTTCCTTAGGTTGGCCTGGTCATATTACTGGAGACAAATTTATATGACCCAGATTAGCAATTACACTTCAGATGCAATAACTAATGGATCTCTATTGTATAGGTTCATGGGTTGGTACTAGGCTATTGGCCCTAAGGCCTATGCAAGCCTAGCCATAAAAATTCCCTGGGAATTTTTTCCCACAATATCTAATTCTGTGGGCCCCTGTCTAGCAGGGCGACTGACATGATCCCCGGGGTGAAGTTCTTATCTCCCATCCAATCATCAAGGTTCCTTTTGAAGAGGGCCAATGAAGTGCTCTGCCTGACATGTATGGGCAGTCTATTCCAGAGTATGGGGAGTCTCTGGGTCAGGAACCTATCCCTCCAGCATGTTTTGTTCATTGTGATGATAAAGTTTAGATCCCTGGAGCGTGTGGCTCTGAGGGATTGGGATTTATTTAAGTGGAACATGTCCAACAGCTCAGAGTTTGACATGGCCTTGTATGTTAAGCAGAGATCACCTCTGAGTAGATGATATGCCACAGAGTATAGCTGGAGTTTTTTTAGATGGTCAGCATATGGCATCTGCTTTAGGCCTCTGATTCTTTTAGTGAGGTATTTCTGTGGCCTTTCCAGCTGTTGCAGATGTCTTGTGAGGTACATACCAAATGGGGCATTATACTCTATAATGGGTCTAATGAGGGATGAGTACAGTGGGACAATGACCTCCTTTTTTCTGGATGAAAAGCCCTTAGTGATGAGCTGTGCCACGTAGAAGGATTTCCTGACTGTTGTGGCAATGTGGTTATTAAAAGTGAGACCACTGTCCACTTGTGTCCCTAAGTCTCTCATCACACTTTCGATGTTTAGTGTCCTGCCACCTATGTGGTAGTTCATGGGTACATGTTTTTTTTCCAGAGGGGATGACTATACATTTCTTGGCATTAAGCTTGAGCCCATGGCTCTGGCACCAGGCATCTGTTTCTGTAAGGCCCTTTTGTAGAATATCCACATCATTTGGGGATTCAATAATGGATCCCAGTTTGCAGTCAGCTGCAAACTTTGTTAGCCATAGTCCCTTAGTGTTGGCCTGTACTTCAGAGAAGTAGATGCCAAACAAGAGTGGTCCCAGGACTGAACCCTGAGGTACTCTACTTGTCACTTGTCTGGGGCTGGATTTGGAGTAGGCTACTTTTACAGTCTGGGTTCTGTCAGTAAGCCAGTTTGCAACCCATCGAGTGACGTAGGGATTTATGCCCAGCTTAGTAAGTTTATCTATGATTCCAGAGTGGGGGATGGTGTCGAAGGCCTTGGCGAGGTCCAGATAGGCTGTGTGGACCACCTTACCCTCGTCCACAGCTCTGGAGACTGATTCGAAGACGAAGAAGTCAATCAAATTCAGGAGACAAGATCGGCCCTTCACAAACCCAAACTGGGTGGGGTCCAGTGACTGGAGGTTGCCAATGTCTTTGTTTATAAGTTCCATGATAATGCATTCCATGCCCTTGCAGATCAGGCTTGTCAGACTGATGGGACGGTAGTTCCCGGGATCCAAGGTGGATCCTCCCTTGTGGAGCGGGATAACTGTAGCTGTGTGCCACTCCGTGGGAATGAAGCCTGAAGTGAGGCTATGATTAAGCATGACACTTAGGTGGGGTGCCAGTTCATTTTGTAGTTCATGTAGTACACAGCCTGGGATGTCATCTGGTCCCATGGATGCTGTATTCTTATCTTTGGAGAGTGCTGTTTCTACCTGTGTGGCTGTGATTATTGGAATTTGGCAATCTTTTGGTATTGAGATGGGCCCTTTAGGGGGTGAGAGGGGAGTGACGTTGGCACCAAATCGATCTGCCAGGATATTGGCAATATCCTTGGGATCAGTATATTTAATGCCATTCTGTTGTAGCTCAGAGCAGATCTGAGCATTGCCATTTAGGTTCTTGACATAACTATAGAATGCCTTGCAGTTGTCTTTGGAATCTTTGGCAATTTTATTTTCGTAACTAGCTTTTGAGGATTTTATGAGGGATCTCAGCTTCTTACTGAGGCTGGTGAGGGAGTTTTTTGCATCCTGGGATTTTCCTCTTTTCTGCAACAGTTTCTTCCTTCTGTTGTATAGTTTGTTTATAGCAGGGGACCACCAGATTGGCTTCCTTTTTTTGGAGAAGAGCATCTTGGTTCTATTTGAGATGGTACGATTCATGCACGAGTGGATGCACTCATACAGTGCCTTAGTGTAGGATTCTGCAGTCGAACTTCCAGATCCCGTCTGCGTGGGTATTGTGAAGTTTATCACTTCTGACTTCAGTAGCATGAAGTTGGCTTTGGAGAAGTTTTTTAAGGAGGTTTCCTTACTGGGGGGTGGGGGTGGGATGTGGATGTCAAGGGTGATTTGCTTATGGTCAGACCTGACCAATGAGGGGGTGACCACTGGTGTGGAGCATCTATCTCCCATGTTGGTAATGACCAGGTCTAGGATATTGGAGCCCCTGGTGAGACAGTGGATTAGTTGATCCAGGGCATTGGAATTTATGAATTCCAAGAACCGTTGGGAAAAGGAGTTGGTACCCCAGTAGTTTTCCCAATTAATGGCAGGGTAGTTAAAATCACCTATTATTAGGGTGTTTGGTTGTATCTTAATGTTTTCCAGTATGTTTAGGAAGGTGTAGTGAGAATCTTGGGGTATGGTGGGGGATCTGTAGCAAGGTACAATTTGGATTGCAGTCTTACATAGTGTTAGTTGCACCTGGAGAATTTCAGATGCATTGTGTTGGGCAACTAGCCTGGAGGTGTGAATATCCTTGGTGAATATGGACACTCCTCCACCTTTAGTGTTTCGGTCTTGGTTTTGTGGCTGAAAAGTGTGGTAAGAATTGTAGCCTGGTATTGCAGGGGTGCTCTCTGGAGCCTTGAACCAGGTCTCAGTCACTGCACAGATATCTATGTTCTCCATTTTTAGGAGTGCCTCGAGAGAGTGCATTTTGAGGTTTAGACTTCTAGCATTGAGTAGCATTACCTTCAGATTTTGCATGCTTGTATCTGTTACGGTGGTGGTTTTATCCTTTGAACCTTGCCTAAAAAAGGCACTATACGGATCTGGATTTATTTTGCTAGTTGCAGTCCATATGTTTCATTCTTATCTTAAGTGTCTGAGTCATTAGCCCCAAAGAGATTGTTGCAGCTTTGAGGGGGTATAAAAACTGGGAAATCACAGTGCTATTTAATGCAAAGAAAATTCGACAGATAATCTTTAAGTAAGAATAATGACACAGACGATTCTGTTACCATGGATTACATGATGTGCTCTGAGTAGAATTACCATTATGTTTGTCACGTTTATTGATGGAGCTCATATTAACAGCTTTACTACAATTACTCGTCTCGCCAAACTACTTAAAATAATATTTTATCTTCTATCCAAAAGCATCATTGTAGTTGTTTCATTGCTAATGGTTACAGTGCAGTTGATTATGTTCAGTTTATGAAAAGACAAATGGAGGAACATATTAAATCCCAGAAACAGTGGAATCATTTCTTCTGAGGAGTTAAAACTGATTTGACCAAAATGGAATTAACCATCACTGTGATGAATCTTGTAGCAGCTTCCAAACAGATGACATAATACTACCTACACTTTACAATAAAAATTTGGTTAAAACTAAATGAAAACGCCAGTCAAGCTAGAACTTCCAATGAGTCCAATGAGTGACCTCCCATACCCGTCCAATGAGTGACCTCCCATACCCGTAACAGAGACATATGGGATATATGCAAATGACCCTTATGAACATCAGGTGTTTCAGCTCTATGGCAATTCTGATTGCCCATGACTTTTACATTTGAAGTCATTGTAATGGACACTATCAGGCCAAATATCAGGCCAATAAAGCCAACCCCCACTAAAATATGGATATGCATATTTCAGCCTTGTTATAACCTCATCAGCATAGCATATGCAGAGTGTTTCACTAAGCATAAGAAACACAGGGTTATTATACCCTGCTGATATCCATTATCATTAGGGTGACTGAAAAATATCCCAAATAGCAAATTAAAACAAAGAGTTAAAAGGTCACACTAAAAAAAAAAAAAAAATCAGAAAAAAAACTAAATGAAAACTCCAGCCAAGCTAGAACTTCCAATGAGTGACCTCCCAAACCACCTTTAACAGAAGCACATGGGATATATGCAAATGACCCTTATGAACATCAGGTGTTTCAGCTATATGGCAATTCTGATTGCCCATGACTGTTACAATTGAAGTCGTTTTAATGGACAATATCAGGCCAATAAAGCCAAACCCCACTAGCTGTTGATATGCATATTTCGGCCTTGTCATGACCTCATCAGCATAGCATAAGCAGAGTGTTTGACTAAACATAAGAAACACAGGGTTGTTATACGCAGCTGATGTCCATTATCATTAGGATGACTGCAAAATATCCCAAATAACAAATTAAAACAAAGAGTTAGAAGGTCACACTGAAAAAACAATCAGAAAAAAATAAATAAAAACTCCAGCTAAGCTAGAACTTCCAGTCAGTGACTGTCAAACCTCCTGTAACAGAAGCACATGGGATATATACAAATGACTCTTATGAACATCACGTTTTTCAGCTATATGGCAATTCTGATTGCCCATGACTTTCACATTTGAAGTCATTTTAATAGACAATATCAGGCCAATACAGCCAAAACCCACTACCTATGGATATGCATATTTCGGCCTTATTATGACCTCATCAGCATAGCATAAGCAGAGTGTTTGACTAAGTATAAGAAACACTGTGTTGTTATACTCAGCTGATGTCCATTATCATTATGGTGACTGAAAAATATCCCAAATAACAAATTAAAACAACGAGTTAGAAGGTCACACTGAAAAAACAGTCAGAAAAAAATAAATGGAAACTCCAAGGTAGAACTTCCAATGAGTGACCTCCCAAACCTCCTTTTAACAGAGTCACATGGGATATATGCAAATGACCCTTATGAACATCAGGTGTTTCAGCTATATGGTGATTCGAATTGCCCATGACTTTTAAATTTGAATTTGTTTTAATGGACAATATCAGGCCAATAAAGTCAAACCCCATTAGCTATGGATATGCATATTTCAGCCTTGTTATGACCTCATCAGCATAGCATAAGCAGAGTTTTGACTAAGCATAAGAAACACAGGGTTGTTATACCCAGCTGATGTCCATTATCATTAGTGTGACTGCAAGATATCCCAAATAACAAATTAAAACAAAATGTTAGAAAGTCACACTAAAAAAACAATCAGTAAAAATATATTATTGGCCTGATATTGTCCATTAAAACAACTTCAGATGTAAAAGTCATGGGCATTCAGAATCACCATATAGCTGAAACACCTAATGTTCATAAGTGTCATTTACATATATCCCATGTGAATCTGTTACAAGAGGTTTGGGGGGGTCACTCATTGAAAGTTCTAGCTTGGCTGGAGTTTTCCTTTAGTTTTTTCTGATTGTTTTTTTCAGTGTGATCTTCCAACTCTTTGTTTTAATAAAATTTTGGTTAGAAAACTTAATGTCAGTAGAGAAAAAAATACATATTTATTACAGAGCATGAGGCAGAACAAGATAAATTCAGGCCAAGCACGGTCCACTTTGTTCAGAAGGTGGATTCACTTCTTTCTACAGCAAATGAAGGGCTTGTAAGTGTAGCATTTAAAAATTGTTTGAAGGCATTATAAATCTAATTACTGAAGTTAAGTAAAAAAAAAAAAAAAAACACATGACAGAGCATCTCAGTTTGAACAAAAAGAACTACAATGAAAAATTATGTCTTACTTTCATTTTTCATTACAAAACAAAATGCCTGAGATGGAAGCAACATACCATAACTTTAACTCGGGGTTTTTAGGTATCCCTGAATCTGTGATTTCTCTGTTCCACCTTAATTGACAGTATAACAGGTAATGTAGGCTGCATTACCGAGGGATTTTGACCTTGACTACACCTTAGACACCCATGTTTTACTAGTGGAGCAGGTGCTGGAGGAGCCAGCTGGGAGGGAGTGGAAGTAAGCAGACAAGGCCAGATTACTCCTTTAAGCTGGGGTTATTGGTGAGGTGAGGTCCGACCAAAAGACTGCTAGCTGTGTGAAAGCCTATATGTGCATCTCATGCATGTGGGAAAGGTGGGAGGACTCAGACATTTGAGGTATTAAGAGTATCGACAAAGAAAATAAAAAGACCTGGCTGTTGTGAAAAGAGACTTGTTGCTTAAGCAACTTAAAATATAGAAGAAGGAGATCAATATTGTCACCACTTTGGAAGAGAGGGCACATGTTCATGGTGCGTGCAGGCATCTGTGACATGTCTTACAAGACATTTAGGTTTGTAGCAAGCAGATTTTGGGAGGTGGTAGTGAGATGCTAAGCTAGAGAAGGAATGTAGATGAGTGGTTGTGTTAAAGAGATATTAAATTTGAAGTTAGAAAAGGGGGACATCATGCCATGTGATAGGCAGGGACATAACGTAGGGTTAACACCCTAGAGATTGAGGTAGATGAGGGATACAGTTCCTGTGGAACAGTAAAGTGCATCACCCACCAGACACTCCAGAGGTGGTGATAAGAGACTTAGAGATGGAGTGAGGTAAGAGGAAGATGATATATTCACCAGGGAGTCAGCATTCAGCAGACAGTTGGGAGATTCAAAGCAGAAGACATATGAGGATGGGGGGGGGTTGAGGTTTTGTACCATGATGGACTCTACCAGTTGATGTGAAACTCTGCCAGGAATTAAAAAATATCTGGATATAGTCTCAATCAAGGCCAGAGCTGTCAGGGGGATCCTGATGAAGGCACAGTTACCCAGCACCGCTGATGTAACTTTGTTGTTTAGAGTGGGAGAAACTGTAAAAATACATTAACAGAAATGATGGTAAGGGATTTTCTGTGATTGGATTATTCTCAGTCACCTAAATATCTCCAAGCGTTTCGGTTTCTATTACCATGACGGGAATGGACCCCATTCCGAAGTCAAAGAATGATTGAAGTTCATGAAATTAGTATTGTTTCAGTCTTTGATGTCAGCCAGAAGTGCTCTTCACAGCACCCACAATGTGCTCTGTAATGACTCCTTCCGCAGTTCATATGGGGTTACATGTATCAATAGCATAGTAAGTATGATCTTTTTTATTATAAAACCTGTTGCTCCTACTACTATTGGAACTGTCTGGGTATCTTTATTCCACATTGCTCTCTTTTCTGCCTGCAAATCCTGATATTTTATGACTTTGTGTCTCTCTGTATGCAAGACGCTGTAGTCACTAGGTGTGGTGATTTCAGTGATCAATGCTATTTTTGTCTTCTTTTCATGGACCACTATATCCGGGTTTCTAGCATCTGTCTTTTGAACTGTTGGGAATGTGTGATCCCGTGTGATGTAGAAGTCATAATTTTCTGTGATGCTTTATTTCTCATGATTCCAGTGTTTTTCAGCCACTTCAAAACCATGTGTGCACAATCCCCAGTGCAACAGTCTTGCCACATTACTATACCTTTTGGTATACAGTCCTTCTGTCATAAGTATGTCACAACCAGAAACAAGGTGTGCAGCATTTGTCTGTTTCTCCCACATGTTCTGTGGACTTTGTAACTCAGCTGAAGGAGAGGGTTAATGATGATTTAGATGACGTGAAGCAAATGGAGGGAGTGAATGAACAACGGGAATGAGTTAGGGATGGAATGCACTGTACTTTGAGTAAGACCAAGAGAAAAAGGCAAAAAGTGAAAAGGAGGAGAAAGTCAATTTCTCTGTCTGGAAATCTGACGGCAAAAGGCAGAATGCACAAGAGGTGGTTGCCAGGGGTGAAGGTGAGGAGAAGTGCAATGCAGGGATGTAGGCACAAGAACAGTGTTGTTGAAGACAGCATTAATGTAAGCTGAAAAGAAGTTGGCAGAGGTAATGGTGAGGATGAAGAACAAAGAAGGCTTTAATATATAGTAAAACAGATGAAGGGATGGACAGAACAGGCTTGAGTGAGGAGGAATTTGTGGGAGAGAGATCACAAATGACAAGATGTAATGAATACATTGCCTCAGGCTTCACAAAAGAAAGATATGGGAAGCGAGCCATGTTAGGTTCATAGGTTCATAGGTTCATACTAGGCTATCTGCCCGAGGGCATTTACAAGCCTAGCCCATAGTTTTGTGGCTTACGCCACCCCTTTAGTATGGGGAACTATACCCATTATTTTGCTGCGCCTCTGTCGAGCAGTGACACTGAGGTAATCCCTGGGGTATATCTGCGATCTCCCATCCATTGGTCAAGATTTCTCTTGAACAAGGCCAGCGAGGTGCTCTGCCTCACATATACCGGGATTTTGTTCCACAGCATAGGGAGCCTTTGGGTGATGAATCTATCCCTCCAGCATGTCCTATTAATAGCCGTGTCGAGGTTTAAGTCTCCCGCCCTTGTGGCTCTGACGGATCTAGATTTTTTGAGGTGAAGCATATTCATCAAATCTGGGTTTGACATGGCCTTGTATGTTAGGCAAAGGTCACCTCTGAGCAAGCGGTAAGCGACTGAATAGAGCTGGAGTTCTTTAAGTCGGGCAGCATAGGACAGATGTTTGAGACCCTTTATCCTTTTGGTGAGGAACTTTGTGGCCTCCAGCTGCTGCAAGTGTCGGGTCAGATACATTCAATGGGGCATTGTACTCAATCATTGGTCTGATGAGTGATGAGTATAGGGAGACTATGACCTCCCTTGATCTAGATGAGAATCCCTTCATGATAAGGTGGGCAATGTAGAAGGTCTTCCTAACTACTTTAGCTACATGGGTGTCGAATGACAGACTACTATCAACCTGGGTCCCCAGGTCCCTGATAACTTCTTCTGTGCTCAGTGGATTGCCACCTATTTGGTAGCTAGTAACCTTGTTTTTCCCAAGGGTATGACTATGCATTTTTGGCATTTAACTTTAGGCCATGGCTCTGGCACCAGTTATCCGCTTCTGTGAGACCCTTCTGAAGGATATCTGTGTCAGATGTGTTTTCACTATGGCGCCAGTTTGCAGTCATCTGCAAACTTTGTCAGCCATAACCCTCCTGTGTTTGCTTGTACTGGAAAAGTAGATGCCAAACAAGAGTGGGCCCAGGACTGAGCCCTGTGGTACACCACTTGTGACAGGCTTTGAGTCTGACATGGCGCCAGCAACTCTGACCCTGTGGGTTCTGTCACCAGCCAGTTTGCAACCCATCTTGTGATGTATGGGTTAACATTTAAGCTGATGAGTTTTCAATGATACCCGAGTGGGTATTGTATCGAAGGCCTTCGCCAGATCGAGGTAGGCTGTATGGACTGCCTTTCCTCATCAATGGCTTTGGTGACTGTTTCAAAAGTCAACCAAGTTTAGAAGGCATGATCTGCCTTTGACAAAGCCAAATTGGGATGGATCCAAAGTCTGCAAATTCCCATGTCTTTATTTATGAGGTCCATTATGATCACAAGAACAGCGTTGTTGAAGACAGCATTAATGTAAGTTGGCAGAGGTAATGGTGAGGATGAAGAACAAAGAAGGCTTTAATATATAGTAAAACAGATGAAGGGATGGACAGAACAGGCTTGAGTGAGGAGAAATATGTGGGAGAGAGATCACAAATGACAAGATGTAATGAATACATTGCCTCAGGCTTCACAAAAGAAAGATATGGGAAGTGAGCCATGTTAGGAATGAGATAGGGACGGATTAAGATAACAGGACGTGGATTCCACAATGCAGTCTCAGAAAATGAAGATGGAAATGTCTGCCGTAAGTGAGGCTAAAGCACTTGGACCAGATGCAGTACCTCACAGCATCCTCAGGGATCTGTCTAATGTGCTAGAGGATCCTTTGATATCTTCAAAATTTCAATGGCCAGCAGTAAAAGTGCCTTAGGACTCAAAGATGACAGCAGTTGTACTATTATGTAGGAGTGCAGAAAACTAAGGGAAATACAGGATGCTAGCTTAATAGAAGTGATAGGGAAAATCATGGAAAGAATTGTGGAAGACCGCTGAATTCACAGATGACAGAAGTCTGCTTTAAAGTTAAGCGCTTTGGTTTCTCATTTTAAATAAACAGTCGCATACATTGTTCATTTAGAATTTATTTTCATTACTGTGAATGAATTTTCTGTGCTATTTATTGCATTCTATATTTTATTAGGCTTGTTGACTGTTTCTTTAAAATTTTTGTTTATTTGTTTAGGAGTCTGCAGGTGAACAAGCAGCATGGGTTACTGGCCAGAAGAAGTCAGTCAAATTTTTTCTAGGTTTTATGACTGGATAGAAAGTAATTAGAAAAGGATTTCCAATAGACATAGTCTGCATGGACTTCACTAATGCATTTGAATTGGTTCCACATAGGCAACTACCAGGAACAATGGAGTGGTTGAACTAGAACCAGAACTGAGGTTCTAGACTGATGTATGGTTAAATAGTAGAACGCAGAAGCTTGTGGAATCAGATTGTGTCAGGAATTATACTTATAGAAGTGACTGGTACAGTACTGCAGAGGGTTGTTATGGTTCCATAACTCTGAAAGGGGTTTGTGTCAAACATAACTGAAGGAGAATGAAATGGAATCAGCCTCTGTGTTTATGGCAGTAAAGATGAGAAGATATTGAAGGAGGCACATGGAAATGGTGACCAGTTTGGCAAAAAGATGGTAGTTGAGGCTCATTGCACGGACATGCAGAGTACTGCACATGGTCTGCAACAGTCTTAATATATGTATCAGCTAAGTAAAATGTAATTAATGGTGAAAGAGGAGGACTAGGATCTGCAGGTGCTGATCATACTGGAAGGGACTACCAGGAGCAGAGTGAGCAAACCATGAAATTCCCAGGGTAGTGAGGTATTTCAGGTGAATACACTCCAGAAGTAAAATGGCAATTCTCCATCTCTGCTGGGCATTGCCTGGCATATAAAGACAGAAGCATTAGGGTGCTGGTTAATCCATAGCAAGATAGCCAGAAAGTTGTATAAGATGGATAAGACAGGGTATGATTATTGACTAGTGGAGTTGGAGTTTTTCTAGCTGGAGAACACAAGATCCACATGACGGAATATTTTATGGGTACAGAAGAGTTATTTATTTGTTTGATAATTGGGATAGAATATTGATTCATCCAGCCAATTTTAGGTGGGGATGTGAAGGGGTCACCCTTTGCAGAAGTGGAGCAGCAGAATGGGGCATTGGCAAGAGTTCTTCAGATAGGAGATTGTGGATCCATGGTATAATGTACAGAATGAGCAGTGGAGAAGGAATTCACTGAGGCATTCAGGAGAAGGTGAGGAAGGTAGTGGAAGGATTTAAGGAAGAAAGGAGGCACAGAATGTTAAATGCACTTACATGAAAGACTAGTTAGGCTTACTGTCTCCTGCCTTCAGAAACTTATAATGCATCAACAATTTCACCCAGATTATAGTCTGCCTATTTAGGCATTAGCGTTTTTTCTTTTTATTCTTCAGTTAAGATCTGTGTTTTTTTTAAATATTTATTAAATCATCATATTAAGTTGCAGCTTGAGTTCACATACATTAATAGAAAAGCGAGCACACTTTAATATGTTTCCTTTATTATAGTTCTACAATATGCAGATGATTTCATTTTATGTGCTTCCCTTAAACTTCACGCCCCCTCATGAACATTATTAGATGTATATTATTCCCAACAATTAAGTTTATTTCTATGAAATATTCTCTTTTCTAAAGTTCCCACCTCCAGTCCTTTTGGTTCCTTTACAATATTCAAAGCTTCCATTTTCTAGCCATTTCTTTTTTGGTTGACAGTAGCATTAAACTTAGTAAGGACTCAGTATGCTTAGGCAATTCATATCCTATGTACTAGCTAAAAAAATAGCTTTCTTAGTTACTGCCATGTATTTCCCAACATTTCTGTCAAAGTACTCTGTAGGAAATGTTTAAAATATGCCAGTTCATTACATTCCCCAAAACATGTTCCCAGTTTCCTTTCTCCTCCCTCACATCTATAACATTTGCTGTCTTTTCTCCAACATTTGCTATCAGTAGTGCATTCAGCAGTCACTGATAAAAACCTGGAGGAGGCAAAAAAGAGTTACTTCTTATGTTCCATAGAACATTACATATACAAACCATTAGAGCGACCCTAGGTGGAAAGTGGAGATTGCTGATATGGTAAGGAACAGAGAACTGGAAGGAATGGATGATTAGTAAGTGGTATTTACCACACAAAGATGACAGGAGCTTTTATGAGGTCTTTTTGGGGTTATGGCAGAATAGGACATCCTCCTCTAGGTTTTGTATGGGGATTTCAGTATAGCCATTATTGAGGAGTTGGATGGACACCTTTTGTTGATGTGGTATTTGGCATGATATATTTCCAGGCGGCGAAAATTTCAACATTCTCTAGGAACCTTAGCACACAAGAGAGTAGATTAGATGACATCTTTATCCGTGATGTATACAGAAAGAAAATGTGCACACCATTGATTCATGAAATAGGATTCAAATATTACTTCCCAATTTCACTACTAATAGCTTGGGACAAACCCACAGCTAAGTATACATGTTGGAAGTTAGTTCACTTCCATTGGAACTCGCCACAGGACAACGTGGTGTTGGTGTTCATTATGCAGGACATATTTACTAGAAGTACAGAAGATGAGGGGTAACAAATCACCTTTGGTGGGGGGAGTGCCAGATGGTGCTAAGAGGGGATGTATTGGAGAGGGAAGGATGAGAAGGGATATAGCAGAATGGAAGACAAGAGAACTAAGGGCAGCTTAGAAGGATGTGTTTGAGGATCCAGGTAATCAGCGGAGAGTGGTTGAGGCAGAAAGACAAGTCTTGGAATCAGATACATTAGTAATCAACAAAGTGTAAGCAGAGTTATGGAGAAAAAGCACAGTTTTGGAGGGTACATAGAGAAAGTAACCCTAAGCGTATGGCCTTGTTTATGAGACAAATGTTATGGTAGTGTTATGATCCCAGCAATAAACCAAGTGGAGAAACCACATTTGGGAAGACTAAAGTGAAAGAACAACTGTTGGTGTTAGCTCATTCACTCCAGTGGAACTCAGGAAGTTTGCACTGTAACTTCCAATGGGCGGAGCTTAAGCCTTTTGACAGAATCAAATTATGTCCTCACATTTCAAACAAATATTCATATCTCTGGAACCATGGGGTTATGAAAGAAGTATAAATGGCAGGCTCTTCATCACAATTTTTATAGTGGTAGTCTTCTTTAGGTTCTAGGTCTTAAACCAAATGTTATAAGTTGGATTAAACACAGTAACTATTATGTGTAATATTTTATAGACAACTTACAATATCGCAGTAACAACTTAGATTACACACATACAGTTAGCAGCATTTTATTCATCTAGCTGAGAGCTTTCATATGAGACTAAGGAGTCCTGTGTATGTTACTTGGTTGGTGAGATATTTAGAAAAATGTAAAAATTATATCTATATAAATATAAAAACAACAGTTAATATCTATTTACTTGCAGTAGACAGAGGTCAAATATTAATGCAATTGAGTTTGTCATTGTGTAAGCTTTAAGATGAAGTCTTCTAAAACGTTATACTTGGCATCATACCTCTTAACCTGTAAGTGCAGAAAATCTGGACAAAGCCAAAAATAATGGGGGGACAAAGACCCAAAAGTAGGGACATTTTTTAAGTATTGCCCTTATAAACTTAAAAAGTTAATAAACTAAAAGGTTCTATATTAGCATTAATTTTTTTGAAGGATATGAAGTTTGAAACTCAGATGTCTGTTATTATTTAGTGACATCAATCCTCAGTCATTTGCCAGAAAAACACAAATTTTATGAGGTACAGACCAAAAATAAGAGGCAAAAATCTGGACAGTTGGGAGGTATGCATGACATAGTTTTGTAATTATCGATGCAAATATGAACAAGCAATATTTGACGCCTAGAGGCGTCAGTAGGAGTTAACTGCAGATGCAACTGGAGGATTCACTCGGATGTAATGAATTAAGAAGAATTATACAGTAACCCTAGGGCAGAGTAAAATCTTACATGGCATTTCCTAGTGACCCTGTAGCATAAGATAAAATACCTTGAAAGGTAATCCGTGAATAAGCCTGTTGAGGAGTGGGAAGTAGTAAAGGCTATTTCTGTCTTAAAATCTAATAAGACTCCATGACTTGATTGGTTCCCTGTAGAATTTTATAAATGGGTGGTAGGCAGTTAAGCAGAAGCTGACCTGATTGTATAACAGCACTGAATTTGTATGTGGAGCGCCTAGGTGACCTAACCAGGCAGTGATTGTGGCTGTTCCAGTAGGGGCTGATGGTACTCTTAAATGTGGAAACTTCAGACTGATCTCCCTAATTAGTGTCAACATCATTATCTTTGGAAAACATTTTACCTGATCTAGTGATGAAAGTCCAAAATGGCTTTGTGAAGGGAAGAGATTTTTCAGACAATTGGTGGTAACATTTATCCTTGCTTTGGATGGTGGAAGGGCAAAGCTTTCAGCAAGCGGGGATGGTGTTTTTGTCATAAGAAAAGCATTTGCTACAGTCAGTTGGAGTTTAAGGTCATAAAGCAAAGCGAGATGGGACTCATTCAGTGGATGGAAGGCATATACAGTGAGCCAACATTAAGTGTTCATCAGTGGAGAGCTGCTGCTGTGTGGAAGCATAACATGGGGAACCAGGCAAGGGTACCCATTATCACCTGCCCTGTTCATATTGGTGATGGAGGAATTAATGTATCAGGTCTGGCAGCACTTTGATGTAAAAGCAATGCAGGGAGGAATACAAAATAGATTTTGTTATTGCAGATGACTGGATACTTCTGAGTGTGAATGTTGAAATGGCAATTTTGGGAGTAATGGAGACTTTTTGTAAATTTGGGCTACTGTTGGGAATGAAATGTATTCACATCTAGTCTAAACTTCTTTCATGCAGGAAAACGAGGTTGGCAGTGTCAGAATTAATTTCGTCTATTCCATGGAAAAGTGAAGCGAAAATATCCAGAGCTGTACATAAAGAGGACATTTCAGGATAGCAGAGAGCCCAACTGGAAAATGTTGCATAACAAGATTATAGGCCTGATACTAAAAAGCCATGTCTTTGACACACTGTCAGGCAAAAATTAGGGCATCCAAGTGATAATTATGCCACATTTATTACGTCTGTACAGTTTTAAGACAGCTGCAAGATGCTTTAAATGTGCTTGCATTGGGGGGAAAAGGCATAGACTCGCAGAGCAGGTTAAAGTGTTTGCTTATACATTTTGGTGAGTTAGGGCTCCCAAATGTTGAAAGGTACTTAGTTGAGTTAAAATGAAAACATTGTATCTACCAGCGGCTTTAGTCCAAGGATTGAGGAATTACAAGTGCAAGAATAGTCTCCTACTCAGTATATATCAGGAGAGCCTAGAACTGAGAGAACAAGGCTTGAGAAGTGGGCTCAACTGACTACATATGGTTGCATCTTAGGGTGATCCATACGGTGAAAGGGGATTCCATTAATGGTTGGAAAAGGGATACGGAGGTGAGATTAGTTACTATAAGATGTGACTGGTAACCCATGAAGGAAAGAATGTTGTAACGTAGTAGAGGAATTTCACATTAGTGAAAGAGAATGGTAGTATGTATGTACAACACTGGTATGTGTGGTTCTGGGTGAAGTATTTATCTAACATTTGGTTACCATGAAAGTCCAACTGCGACAGAGGCCATTTTTAGCAGAGGCCTGGGGAGAAATGCTGAGACACGTCTTTGGAATGTGGGAGGAAATTGTAGCACCTGGAGAAAACCCACACAAACACAGGGAGGACATGCAGACTCGGCACAGAAGGCACGCCAGCCAAGAATCCAACCAGAGAACCTCTTGCTGTGATTCGACAATGCTAACCACTGCATTGCCTATAGTAACATGACCATGAAAAAAGTGGATTAGTATCAAGAAGGGAAGAGTAAGTCTCATATTTAAAGATATGTGGGAGCAGAGGCAGCTGCCATTCATTGCTTGATGCAGGATGAATGGAAATCACAGGAAATAATTAGTTTCAGTAACAAAAAATGGAAACTAGTGTGGCCCACCCTAGATTACCTTAGTAAGTGGTCCAGATATAGAGATCAACAGCTGTGTCTCTATCACAGATGGTATATCACTTCAAGGAGAGAATTTGAGATGAACAGCACAGGCTGAGACCACCGCTGGCGATAGTCTGAGCTAGAGGCTGATAATATCCATATGTTGTGGCACTGCCCATCATTTCAGGTGATTTTATATATATATATATATATATATATATATATATATATATATATATTAACTCAGTTTAACAGATTTTGTGATATAAGATATCAGCCTACATTGGAACTTTTGGATGTTTGGGATAGTGCCCACAGTGTATGCTAGATAGAGTAGGATACTAACCCAGCACAGAGGTCATTCACCAACATTTCAAGGAGCAGTTAGGGTGCATTTTTTAATCCCTTACTAAAAGATCACTGCAACTAAATATGTCAAAAGAATGGGATGTTACATACAGAAACTTTTATTTAGGTAAATAAACCCCTTTGATTATGTTGGTGATTCTGTGTAGCTAGACTGAAACTGTGCTGAGTCCTGGTTTTGCTGTTTTTGTTCCCTTCATAATGGATTTTTAACATGGTTTGAAATGAAGGAACTGCGGAATGTTTTACTACCTTATACCCTTGCTGTAAAGTGAATATATGTATGTTGTTATAGATAATTGTTTTAGAAAAAATATATCTTGCTCCTTGTTTGGATTCTCATGTTCTTAACATCCGTGAGATTTTATCATCTGCCTTGTTTCTGTTTCTCTCAGACAGTTGTTTTTCTTTGGGATCAATGAAAATAAAATATAATACAATTAAAAAAACAGTGACCCTCCCACCTCACATAAAATACCTCCAACTGCATACTCCACAGGGCTAGGTTGTACTCACAACAAAATATCATGCAGTTTATATGTAGAATATGAATGTTATACAAATATTAAAAAGAACTGGAACATTTTCATTTAAAGTCACTTCTTTAGTCCAGTCAGTGTTATTTTAATTGGTATAAATAGAAGTTCATGCACAAATCATGCCTTCTCAGTCTTTGGACCCAAACTGTATGAATCTGTCCCTTGTTTTCCCAAAGATCATTTATTCTTCTTACCCCAGATTCCAGTCAGAATTAAAAGTACATTTCAGGACATGAGGGAAGTGTAACTGCTCTCTCCTTCTCTTTCATATAACTAAATCTCCTACTGTTGCACTGAAATTACTGTTCATTATAACACATTCTGCATAGCAACACGTCTGTTATTTCCTATGTATAAAGTGCTTGTATATTTTGTGTTTTTGTCTTTCAACTCTCTTTACAATCTTGTTTATCTTTGTCTTTGTACTCCCAAGCTGAGACTGAAAAGAGTCCATTGGGATCAGTGCTCTACACCACTTAACAAAGTCACAATAAAATAAAATAAAAATGCTTCATAACTCGCCCACTAGTTTATCCTATCAGACAACACGTCTTTTTTTCATCCACATCTTTCAGAACCACAGAACTGGATGCATTATCTAAACCACATCTAGTGGGATTAACTCCTTGCAGTCCTCCCACTTATTCATTAAATTCAATCTGTTGCTGGTCTTTTTGCTGATTGTTTTGAGCCGTTGATCTTAGGTTCCTTCATATCCCTCTTTTCTTGTCAGGAATGAAGACAGATGGGGAATGCATCCTCTGACTTATGGATGTTATCACTGGTTGTGGTTCTGCCTCCACAGAGGTTTTGAGTGACAACAAACTAAATGGCTGTCTCCTTTGCTCCTGTAAAGATAGTGTTTCAGTTGTCAAGTACACTTTGTACAAACTGATTGCCAACTGCAGAAGTATTTGTCACCTGGTGGCTGACAAGCCTTAGGAATACATGTGTGGTGGGGCGTTGTGCCACTTGGTGACCCTAGTGGACATTTGTGCCACTGCCAGCTTGTCTGTTGCGTATTCTTCCCTAAGCATTCTAGTTCATATCATAACTATAGAAGTCAATTATTTTTGACAATTTGGTGCTTCAAGAAGTATTTTTACTTTAGTGTTGTTATCTTGCGTTTTCAGCTTCTGCTTCCATCTTTGTTTTATGCTGTAGACAATGTTTTCATTTTTAGAGTTCCACCCATTGCAGAAGGCCCTTGAAGTAAGATGTAAGAGGCATGTACACACATTATGAGATGTACTGTGTATGACTTGTGTCTTGCCTCTGTCTGAATTTGTGTATGAGGATTTTTTATAGTTGCATGGCAGACAATCCAGCTTGTGTGTTTTGGTGATTGCATTTTTTAATTTTATATCTGTGTGTTAGTACTTTTTATTTTTTTCTGTTACTCCATATTGAAATCAGGGTCATGATTGTATGCAATAATCACTTTCATTTACTCATAACCACAAAACTTTGTATTTTTTTTTTTATTATTTATGGCCTGTGTTTCCCCTGCGGAGAAATACTTACAGTGTTGTAAGCACATACACATGGTTGCTCCCACCTATGAGACATTGATGTTTACCCTCCCCTGTATGTGTGCTTGTGCATGTGTGATTCTAGTCCTTCTCTTCAGCTTTCGCTAAAGAACAGCACTATGGTCTAAAACACCCCCCCCCCCCCCCGGCTCTGTAGTTTACCTTGTTATTAATCAATTACCAGCACCATACACAAACTCAATTGCCTGTGCACCAGCTAATTATGAGCATCTTCTGTGTGATTGTCATGCATAGCAAGTTTATAATTTTTCGTTCACACTTACCTGTATTCTCTTCACTAGAAGGAATCCAATGTTTGGATTTCTAGTGTGCCATATTTAAAACCACTGTCAAGTACTGAAGGAATAGGTATAGCTTGGTGGTTTACAGGCAGTGTATCCACCTGGCACAGACCTGAATATTGTACTGCATGTCTGAAAACCTGTTGGGGGGAAAAAGCCTAAGGGAATTTTTCACCTCAGTTTTTCATCCAATGGAGACCAGAGCACGACCTTGTATGAAACAAGGAAATTGGAGAAGGCCACATAGAGAGATTCAGTCATAAGAATACAAATCAATGAGCCCTCCCTAAGTTTCTCACTATACGTGCAGCAAAGTTGGACATTACATGTAAAACAGGAACCAGCAATGTCAGTACTGCCACAGTCTGCTGGCTGCATGAAGGAAGAAGCAGCAGTAAAGCAAGTTCTTCCATGGAGACTGTGTCACCTCCTATGAACTGATATGGCATACAGAAGCTGGTGGGTTTGAGGGACAAAAGTTACATTAGGGGGACTATTCTGTGCGTTGAGTTCAGTGTATATTCTGGTTAAAAAAATAGAAAATGTATTTAACAAATTAATTACCCTTAAACATCCCCTACTTCCAATAACTTAATCTTACTTCCTGCCCTTAACTCACTCTTCTCACTAGCTCTCTCTCTTATCTTCCTTGACTACTCTTTCTTCTGTTTTCTAAAACCTATTAAGTGAATCACCTTAGAGAAACATTCTATTAAAACTGTCTTACAACTACATTATGATAAAACTGGGTTTTTGTAACCACTTACCCCAAAAACTATATTCATCTTAATGACATATCATTTCTTTTTATACATCTTGAAAGAGCTTTGCTGTACTCCTGATTATTGGTACTGTATAACATTACATTGCTACTTAATGCCTTGTAATAATCCTCTAACATTGCTGTTTAATGCTAATTTGTAATGAAAATTGTATAATATGTTGGAGCTTTTCCCTCCAGGCCTCCGCTAAAAAAAGGCTCTTCAGCTCAGTCGGATCTGAATTGTGATGTCTGTATTAACCACTTTTTGTTTGTGAAATTTTAAAGCTAAAACATGTAGCTGCATGGCACATAAAACTGCTAGAATCACTATGTTGTTGATGAGGAAACTATATTTTTGTTTTGAGAAGAATCCCAAATGCTTATCATAAATAATGTTTGTCTGTCTCACTGATACCATGTATCTGTATGTTAGTTTGGCTTGCATTTGTGAGGAGAAGTACATTTGTGGTAGTCAAATGAAGCACAACATGAAATAATTCCGGATGCCTAGAATGGTGAAAATCCTCAATAAGAAAATCCACTGCTGCAACTAGGATTATTGGAAAATGTATATCAATTTTGCCACCTTACTATATTCTCTCTCATGCAACCTCCTTCACAGTAATCTGTTTCTGGCTTTCCAAACCACAAATGACCCCTCCTTTGTTGATCTTCAGTACCCACGCAAAGCAGATAACATTACAACCCTCCCCACCAAAGACCTTTGTTTTTAATTTCCAGCATAGGTCCAAACCCACTGGCAGCTCTGCCTTCATCCATTTGGGTCATTCATTCAGTCATCACAGGAACCGGGAATTCCCACATGAGGTGAGAGCTCTACATCCCACTCATTCCTGCCCGAACACTCCCTGTGTGCTAATCAAGTGGCAGGGAGCAGGCCAGGTGAATTTCTGATTTCCCATCCACTGGTCAAGGTTATGCTTACAAAAGGTTAGGGATGGACTGTGCTTCACATGGATGAGGGCCTTATTCAAGAGCATGAGGATCCTCCAAGACACCTCTCTGTCTCACCAACATACCCTATTTATGTCACAAGCATAATTTAAATCCTTGGATCTAGTGGTTCTGATGTTGTTCATTTTGCAAATATGCAAAAAGTCCATCAGAGTTGGATCTGAGGATGCCTTGTATGCCAGGCATAGATTGCCTACCAGTAACCTGTAGGAGTCTAAGTATAGAGATAGAGCTTTAAGGTGATCCATCTCTGCTACTCTTTCACTGATGATGACTTTGCAATCTTTGATTGTACCCGTTTCCCCTTTCTGTAGTAGTAGGAAGTTGTCAGAAAAATATGTATTTGAGCATATGTGAAGTGCTAGTTAAAAAGCAAAGTAGTATGTAATGCATTTTATTCTATTAATGATATGACAAGAAAAATGAATTCATATGAGATTGCAAGAAGCCTTTGGAAACTGCAGTGTGCCTTTTTGCAAGTTGGCCTCTGACCCCAGCAGCTGCTAGCTCAGCAAGATTTAATGTTTATACTTCTCACAAGTGATTATCTGCTGGGTCAGGAAATTAAACGTGTGAAATAATGAAAATCTTCTGCTCTTTCTTGCTGGAACGACTGGCCTTGTATATGTTATTAGATAACGCACAGCTGTGGGGAGAAATGTTACATGGGAACAAAGAGGTGGTTAGAGAAATGTATTAAAAGACTGAATCTGCTATTGTGCTTGAATCAACTTAGAACCTTGAATAGTAACTTCTACAGAAAGACATTATAACTGGCCAGGTGGTTAGCAAGGCCGTGTTGTTACCAGAGGAAAACTTTTTTTTAAGAAAATAGCATCAGCATCTTTTATGAATAGAATATTGTAAGCTAAAGTGATGTAGATGTCCTGTGACTGACCACGTCAGTCAGGTGGGCATAGACTAAATGTGAATGACTATAAAAATTGTGTACTTCCTGCTTCATGTCAGACAAAAGTCTGTACTTGTACGTTTTTTGCCTCCTGGTGTACACTAGTAAAAACCTGAACCTCCTGTGTATTGATCTTTTGTTACAATACTTTTTTCTTTTAACAGAAGTCTATCTGTGTTGCATGATGGCCACTCTTGTGACGTTGTGACTGTCATTATTAACAAATAATGCATTGGATACCATCTAGCTATTCACCAGACAAATCTAGAATGACTTCTCCTTCATTATTCCTGTTGCTCCAGCCATGTGAATACGTGGAGTCCACGTATCCTGACTTGTCTGTTGTGATTTGAGCATTCAGGTCCCCCATTATCAACATCAGTGTATGTTAGACTGCCTTCCCTACTGGGGATTGATATCAGAGTATAGACAAGGAGAATGGTATAGGGATATCCTAGGTGAAAGACCTGCTGTGATAGAGTTTTTAGTTGAAGCAAGAACAGAAAGTTAAAAAAGGGATAATTAGTAGGGCATATAAAACATTGCACGTTAGCTATAAGAATCAATCAGAGGATGTTAGAAAGGATTGGGAAGAGAGACTGAATAAGCGATTTATAAGAGAACAATGGGAGGATATATGTATGGCTCTGAAGTACACAACAAAGTCTAGAAGATTTAGGAATTTTGCTTGGAAGTGTTTGATTATGTTTTTAATACCCCAAGGAGATTCCACAAAGGAATTATTCCTCAGGTAATGGCAAATGTTGGAAGTGTGATGGGGAAGAATGAAGAACCTATGGCTCTATATACAGACATTGCTGTGGTAGAGGGAAGTACTACTGCTTAGCAGTGGGAGTGGTGAGCAATGTACTGCCTATCTAACGGTAGAGGAGTAGTTTCCAACTCTGAAAACGTAATTTTATTGACCATTTGGGGCTGATTTCTGTCCCCTTCATCTTTCTGGCTTAAAAGTACTGGGCTATGGTCAAACTATTCCTGATGCCAGAAAGTCTGCTCTTCAAATTTTCCCTTAGAATTAGCTGGTTTCTCAGTATTAGCACTAAAATCTGAATCCCTTTAACTAGCACTTGCTCTAAAACCTGCTTGAAAGCACTAGGAAGTCTTAAACTGATACAAGCACTCAACTCTCCTTGTAAATAAGGAGAAGTTAATCGTAGGCACTAAACAGGCACTAAACAGCCTATAATTGCAAAGTACCTTCCCAAGGTAAGGGAAAACAGCTCTTGTACTTTACAAAAGAAACACCAAACCAGGCATGTCCAAGAGTCAGCTTCCGGTGATTTCTCCTGTCCACCTGGTGAATCCGGGCATACTGGGGCAATGCAGCAATTGCCTCATGTACACAGACAACCTTTTCCTCCTACCACCCAACACTACAACCTGCGAGAGATGCACTTACATAACCAAACTGGAAGCAAAGCTCTCTCCAGCCAAGATTATGCTAGACAGTCAAGAGGAGAAGGTTAACACCTGCGCTACACCTCGAGCAACACATAGCCCTTCAAAACCCACACCACCAATACCCACACATAGTAACACTAAACCCATATATGCGGAGGCCCTTAACATTAACCTGTCCAAGCAACAAAGACCTCTGAAGCTGAAATGCAAACAAACACCAATCACAACCAAAGTGAGACATAGCTCAAAACACTAGTGTGCCACCCAACAACAGCCCCTAAGGCAAGACAACATGCCAAACACTTTAGTTATAGGTGACTCCAAATGTCCCAGTCACCAGGCTAAACAAGAAGAAAATTACTGTCAGCTGCCTGTCTGGTGCTAGGATCCACCACATAAAGCATGCACTCAAGTCACTCCACAACAAGTACAAATATGACTTTGCCATTGTCCATGTTGGAGTGAATGACTTAAGACGTACCTCCCTGGAGCACATGAAAAGATACATGGAAGAGCTCTCAGATCATGTGGCCTAGGCAGGTATGACCCTAGCCCTGAGTAGCATCCTGCCTTCACCCAGAATGATAACACAGTATAAGGACAAAATGATTGACTTCAACAATTGGCTAAGCTTCTGGTGTCATTCAAAGGGGGATTCAGTATCTGTCTGCCTGGGACGGCATGATCGACAAACCACGATGCTTTGCAAGAGATGGCCTGCACCTGTCGGCCATGGGATTCAGGTTATTGGCTAAGGCCCTTGCCACCCCTATAGTGTCTTTTTTAGGCAAGGCTCAAATGACAAAACCACCACCGTAACAGATAAAGGCATGCAAAATCTGAAGGTAATGCTACTCAATGCTAGAAGTCTAAACCTCAGAATGCACTCCTAAAAATGGAGAACATCGATATCTGTTCAGTAACTGAGACCTGGTTCAAGGCTCCAGAGAGCACCCCTGCAATACCAGGCTACAACTCTTACCACACTTTTTGGCCACCAAACCAGGATCAAAACACTAAAAGTGGTGGAGTGTCCATATTTACAAAGGATATCCACACTTCCAGGCTTGTTGCTCAACACACTGAATCTGAAATACTACGGGTGCAACTAACACTAGGTAAGACTGCAATCCAAATTGTAGCTTGCTACAGATCCCCCACCATGCCCAAGAGTCTCACTACACCTTTCTAAACATAGTGGAAAATATTATGATACAACCAAACACCCTAATACTGGGAGATTTTAACTACCCTGCCATTAATTGGAATAACTACTCGGGTACCAGCACCTTTGTCCAACAATTCTTGGAATTCATAAATTCCAACGCTCTGGATCAACTAATCCACAGTCGTACCAGGGGCTCCAATATCCATGACCTGGTCATTACCAACATGGGATATCGATGCTCCACACCAGTGGTCACCCCCTCGTTGGACAGGTCTGACCATAAGTTAATCACCCTTGACATCCACATCCCACCCCCAACCCTTCAGTAGGGAAACCTCTATAAAAAACTTCTCCAAAGCAAAGTTCATACTACTCAAGTCAGAAGTGACAAACTTTATGACACCCATGCAGACGGGAACTGAATGTTCGACTGCTGAATCCTACACTAAGGCACTGTACGAGCACATCCACTCATGCATAAATCGTGCCATTCCAGATAGAACCAAGATGATCTCCTCTAAAAAAAGGAAGCCAATCTGTTGTTCTCCTGCCATAAACAAACTATACAACAGAAGGAAGAAACTGTTGCAGTAAAGAGGAAAAATCACAGGATACAAAATCTCCCTTACCAGCCTCAGTAAGAAGCTGAGATCTCTCATAAAATCCACCAAAGATAGTTACAAAAATAAAATTGCCAAAGATTCTAAGGACAACCACAAGGCATTCTATAGTTTTGTCAAGAATCTAAATGGCAATGCTCAGATCTGCTCTGAGCTACAACAGATGGCATTAAATATACTGATCCTAGGGATATTGGGAATATCCTGGCAGACTGTTTCAGTGCCAACTTCACCCCCCTCTCACCCCCTAAAGGGCCCATCTCAATACCAAATGATTGCCAAATTCCAGTAACCACAGTAACACAGGTGAAAAATGCACTTTCCAAAGTTAAGAATACAGCATCCATGGGACCAGACAACATCCTGGGCTGTGTACTACATGAACTACAAAATGAACTGGCACCTCACCTAAGTGTCATGTTTAATCGTAATCTCACCTCAGACTTCATGCCCAATGAGTGTGCACAGCTACAGTTATCCCACTCCACAAGGGGGGAATCCACCTTGGATCCAGGGAACTATCATCCCATCAGTCTGATGAGTCTGATCTGCAAAGCCATGGAACGTGTTATCATGGAACTTATAAACAAAGACATTGGCAACCTTCAAACACTGGACCCCACCCACTTTGTTTTCAGGAAGGGCTGATCTTGTCTCCTCAACCTGATTGACTTCTTTGAATCAGTCTCCAGAGCCATGGATGATGGTAAGGCGGTCCACACAGCCTACATGGACCTCGCCAAGGCCTTCAACACCATCCCCCACTCTGGAGTCATAGATAAACTTACTAAGCTGGGCATTAATCCCTACGTCACTCGATGGGTTGCCAACTGGCTTACTGACAGAACCCACACTGTAAAAGTAGCAGACTCCATATCCAGCTCCAGACAAGTGACAAGTGGAGTACCTCAGGGTTCAGTCCTGCCACCACTCTTGTTTGGCATCTACTTCTCTGAAGTACAGGCCAACACTAAGGGACTCTGGCTAACAAAGTTCACAGATGACTCCAAATTGTGAGCCATTATCGAATCCCAAATGATGTGGATATTCTACAAAAGGGCCTTACAGAGACAGATGCATGGTGCCAGAGCCATGGGCTCAAGCTCAATGCCAAGAAATGTATAGTTATCCCCTTTGGGAAAAACCATGTACCCATGAATTACCACATAAATGGCAGTACATTAAACACCAAAAGTGTGATAAGGGACTTAAGGACACAGGTGGACAATGGTCTCACCTTCGATAACCACATCGCCACAATGGTCAGGAAATCCTTCTATGTGGCACATCTCATCGCTAAGGGCTTTTCATCCAGAAAAAAGGAGGTCATTGTCCCATTATACTCATCCCTCATTAGACCCATTGTAGAGTACAATACCCCATTTGGTATGTACCTCACAGCACATCTGCAACAGTTGGAAAGGCTGCAGAAATGCCTCACTAAAAGAATCACAGACCTAAAGCAGATGCCTTATGCTGACCATCTAAAAAAAACTCCAGCTATACCCTGTCACATATCGTCTACTCAGAGGCGACCTCTGCTTAACATACAAGGCCATGTCAAACCCAGAGAGCTTTTGGACATGCTACACTTAAAGAAATCCCAATCCCTAAGATCCACACGCGCCAGAGATCTAAACCTGCTCATCACAATGAACAAAACATGCCGGAGGGATATGTTCCTGTCCCAGAGACTCCCCATACTCTGGAATATAGTATTTGGAGTATTGAATATTATAACAGTGATAAAAGAACTAGAAATGGGATCTTTAGAAAAGGGTAGGAGCAAATTATATAGAAAGAAATTGTAATTGTTAGAATAATATGCACAGGATAATGATCTTTAGGAGCATAGAGGTTTAAGGGAAACCAGGAAGTGAGCAATTTATGTAATGGTGGACTGATGATAGGTATACAAAAAAAATGTGATTTATGATGTATATAACTGGGAACATGTTAATATAGTTTATGTTCTTTTATATAAATCTGTGCTTGTCTTGTCTATGTCATAAGCAATAATTCAATAAAGATATTAAAAAAAACATCAGTATATGTTGCCCTGCTTTATCAGTTATGTCTTGCAGCTACTGCCTGAATGCACTCTTTTCCTTGCTATCACAACCCTGCTGTGGGACATAGGCTGAGATTATGAATACTGACCTATCTTTACACAGGGATCCGATTGCTATGAGTCTGTCACAAATTGTGATAACATCTCTCACTGTCTAAAGAAAAATTTCCATCACTACAATTCCCAAAAGATTTCTAGTCTGTCATCCCCATGAATAGTAAACTCTGGATCTCAAAACAAATGGCTTTGCAGCACTGCTTCGCCATCTTGTCTACTAGATACACAGGATGTCCCGCCTCCTCCTTACCATCAAGCCATCCACTTCCAATCAGCATCCTGTTGGTGAAGTTGTACTGAGTGTAGAAATCCTGTATGCGAAGTTGAATGGTTTTATGTCCAGCATTCATTCAGCAAAGCTGTCGCAGGTAACCAAAGGTTGGTACCTGGACACTGGTCAGCCAATAGCTTATTGACTAGGGTTGTTTAGCCTTATGGTGGTCACACACCACTTAATAGAGGAACATAGATCCCTCCCACTGTTAGTCTGAGTCCCTGGCATAAGTCAGACTAGGCCAGGTGCTTAGCCCACTTCATCTGTCCATCCATTCACAACTCCTTTTTCCCATTTTTGCACATGTGGTTAGGGTGTTACTTCAGAAGTGACAATTATCTAGACCAAAGGCACACACCCAACTGGTGGCTAGCCCTGCTAATGTTGTTCTTCCATACCACACACATGCACATACCTGTGGCCAATTTAGAGTGTCCAATCTACCTGCTGCATATCTTTGGAATGTGGGAAGAAACTGGAGCACTGGGGATAACCCACACAAACTGAGGGAGAATTTGCAAACTCCACAAAGAAGGCATCCCAGAAGAGAATTGAACTGGAGAACGTCTTGTTGTGAAGCACCCTTGACATCTGTTGTGCCACCGTGCATCCTCCCTGTTATCAAAAGCAAATACCTATGCTCATTGTTTGAAGCGTTAGCCAACATGACTAGATCACCCAGATCCCCTATTTATGAAATAAGCTTCCTCTGTATGTCAAGCCATGCAACACATTTGCAACAGTCAAAACTGCTCTGAATGATTAGATGGGGAATCATAAATTTACCCCTGAATTAAGTACACATACATTCTTAAATCATGGAGACTAACTCATCCATTTATTCTTGTGCTTAGCTGGATGTGTTTCTCAATGATGTTGTGGATCTATAGGCTGTTGCTGCCACCAGGTAGCAGTGTTATCAGTATGGAAAACCTACTAAAAAACTGCCTACCTAAAAAACTCCCTTCCTCAAGAAAATAGTTTACTAGGAGATTTTAATATAGACTGTCACACAGCAGTTGTGCCACAATTCATATACCCACATTAGCCTCCATGGGTTTACCCAGCTTATGTCATCCCCCACTAAAACTGATAAAACATCTAAATGACAGTCCATTCTGGACTGGATTCATATATCTGATCCCTCATTTGCATCTCAAGAAGTCTGTCTACTCAACAACCTTAGTGACCATCAGGCTACCTTCCTTCTTAGAAGAAGAATTCACTAAATTAACAAGACAACCTTTAGAGTAGTCAGAAACAAAAAGAACTTTAAGCCAGTCGACTTTATAAATGCCCTAAAATGCTGCAATTGGAAACCACTAACGCTACTTTCACTAGATGAGGCAGTTCATTACTTTAACTCAACTTTTCTACAAATAGTAAACCATCATGCACCCACCAGAACCATTAGAAAAATGTCTAAGTATGCTTCCTGGCTAACTAAGGTAACTAAATCCATCCTCAAAGACAGGGACCAAACATGAATACAGTTTCATAAAAACAGATCCCAATCAACAAAACAAAACTGGTAAACTAGTCAGAACTCCATAATAATGCCAAAAAAGTCATTAAACTAGACAAAATCAACTACTGCCAAAACCTCCAAGAGAAACATATTCACAACCTTCAAAAATTCTGGGCCACTGTAAATTCTATACTGCAACCAGGTAATTCTACTACCCCTACACCTGCAACAGTAAGTAAACATGATAATATCCCCACTCAGTTCAGCAAATATTTCACCAAAACAGTACAAAGCCTCGCAGAAACCCAAAATAACAGTAGCTGCCCTGTCTTACCACCCATACAAAATTGCACAAACACACAAGATAATATCTCTTCACTTTACTCTGCACCCAATATCAACCAAATCCATTTTAAAACTCCTCCATAAGCTCAAACTAACCACCCTGACCACTGATAATCTACCAGCAGAGTTCCTACAGCTAGCCACAGAGGCTATAGCCCATCCCATTGCTATTCTAATTAACAGATCAATATCAGAGTATAAAGAGCCTAATATATGGAAGATCTACCATATAATACCACTGCACAAGGGTGGCAACTCCTAAGAACATAATAACTACTGACCAATTGCTGTTTTATCACCCTTATCAAAAATACTAGAAAGAGTTGTTCGCACTCAACTTATGGACTACTTTCTAAAAAACAACCAGCTATCTAAAAATCAGCATGGATTTAGACCTTTCCACAACACCACTACAGATCTATTGTCCTTTTCCAACACAGTAACCACCACAGAAACAAGGGACAACTAGTATCTGCCATTTTTTAGATCTGTCTAAAGTTTTTGACATGCTCAACCATAATAGACATCTTAATACACTATTCATCCTAAACATCAGCACCCCTTCAATCTCATGGTTTAAAAGCTACATATCAGGATGTCAACAAGCAGTAAAATGGCAGAACCAGCTATCCTCTATCTTGCCAGTATCCTTAGGAGTCCCTTAGGACTCCATACGTGGCCCACTACTCTTCACTGTATTTACCAATCAGCCCTCATCCTCCACACCCAATGCCTCAGTAGTACAGTATGCTGATGACACCAACCTCATATATTCAGCCCGCACATTAGATGGCCTTCACTCCCTAACCCAAAAATCCTACCCATTAGTTGAGACCTGGTTCACTAACTTCCAGCTTATCCTAAATCCAAATTATACAAAATTCTTCTTTTCAACCCTTGTAGATCTCCTCCCCTTCACCATCATATCCAATAACAAAACCATGATCACCCTTACCTCCCACACTAAATAAACTCTTAAGTGTAGAAATTTATAGCAACCTTAGATTTGACATTCATATAGTCCAAACTATCAAGAAGGTTCACAAAAAACTTGGACTTCTCTATCACAACAAGCAATTTCTCACTAAACAAACCAAAACCACTGTAGCCAGGACACATCTGTTATCCATCCTCCTCTATGCATCCCCCAATACTAACCAACCTTTGCAAAACTCACCTAAACAAATTAAGAATCTTGTTATAACCCCATATAGGACCCATCACTGTGTAGCTCTCAAGCAATTTAGCTGGCTTGAGCTGCCTCAGCTACTGAAACTCAACCAATTGCCATTGGCACACAAACTATCCTACTACCTAGCTAAAACTCCAGCACTCCAGAATCTAATTATACCTTATTCTACAACAAGAGCATTAAGATCTAGTACCCAAAACTGCCTGGATGTCATCAAACATAATAATGACACTGGGAAATTTCTCTTCAGCTACTCTTATTTCTAAAGCTTTGAATACCCTACCTAGCCACTTCACTTCCATTAGCTCCATCACACAATTTAAAAAGCTCCTCAAAGCACACTATAGGATGTTATGTTGTCCCATCTCGCCTCCTTCTTGCTAGCTTGGTTCAGAGCCAATCCTCAGCTCCGACTCAGCCGTATACTATAGCTCAAGAGCTTCTTATTGGCTCAAGGCTAGTCCCTATCCCGACATGCCTAGCGGTAGTTAGCCAGATCTCATTTCCCGCTTACAGCATCGAGATTGCTTGTACTGGCTCAGGCTAAGTATTTTCTTCTTTGTTGGCTTTGACAAAGTTTTTTTAATTTAAATAGCTATTTTCTATTAGTATAGTCTTTACAGTGTGCCCACCTTGGGCTAGCACCTTTGTAACCTTTCTGCTGCTTTTTGTTGTTGTTGTGGCTGTCATACATTTCCCTCAGGCCTCACCCTTTCCTTCAACCCGTTTGACTTAGAGGGCTCTCTGTTCTTTTTTCTCTTAGCCCCATCTTCGTTTAAGGGCTTTTTTTCCCTTTCTTTTCCTTTTCTCCTTCCTTATAGGAGCAGCCATTTAAGTTAGAGGCTCTCCTGGATTGGGGGAGTCACCGTTTAACTTAGAGGCTGTTCCCCTTCCATCCTTTCTCTTTCATCTTCAAAAAAAAAAAAAGTTTAGAGGTTCAAGTTTTTTAGCTACTCTTATTACTGTTGTTGGCGTTTTTTCTTTGATAATAGTTGTAATTACCTCCTAGTATGTCTAAGGAACCTAAGGAGTCAAAACCTTTCAGATTTTAAGAAGTGTGACTTGTGCTGCCAGAAGATGTCCCTTACTGACGGGCACACAAATTGTGTGTATTGCTTAGGGGCTGTACACCTGCAGCAGTCATGTTCTATATGTCATACTTTTAGTTCTCGGGTCCTGCAGAAGAGAAAGAATAAGTTGATTTTATGAGGCTTACATAAGACCCCTTTGATGTGGCTGTTGAGGGTTCTCAGCCAGCAAAATAACTGGATAAGTCCCCTAAGACATCATCTTCATTGGCTCCTATCTTGGAGCCATCAAGGTCTAAGGATAAACATGTGAGTTTGTCGGATCCGAGCATTGGTTCTGACAAACCTCTTTCTCCAGTGGCTCTTTCAGTGGTTTTGGAGTCAGTCAGGACTCTCAGGAGTACCAGGTCTTCCTCTCTGGAGCCAGTGAGGTCTGTTCCACAGTCCCCACTGTTGCAGTCTGTGGCAGGCAGTCATCGGTCTTCCTCTCATTCCTCTCAATCATCCAGGCTTTTGGATCACGGTGTGGAGAGGGTGGTGGAGAGGCTTCTCAAGACACAGGTATTAGCTAAATTATTATCGAGCCCAGCCCACAAGGATTTGGCCCTGACACCTCAGCCCACACCGTTAACGATTCCTCCTCTGACTCCTTTAAGTTCGGAGCCGGAATGCATGGAAGTCGTTATGGTGGAACCGCCAGCTCCGATGACCACCACTGGTCTGTCGGTTCCTACCACCGCTCTGATCTCCTTGTTATCTCAGTCTATCGAAGGATCTGGGGGCCCGATGCTCTCTCATCTGCTTCGAGGGGGGGAGTGGCATCGGACCCTTGTCCAACCCCGCTGTCCCCCTCGGGGCTTCAAAGCAGGTGTACTCAGTTCCTACATCGGCCTCAGAGGCATCGCTCTTGGTTAAGAGGAGGTCTCGGGACTCTTTGGAGCTAGGGACTCTTTCGGGCCGGGACTGCGGTGCCATCAAGGTGATGAGGAGCGTGCTGTCCCCTGAGACTGCTCCATCCTAGGTTCCATTAGCTCCTACTATTTCGGTGCCTGAGTCTGCCTCCAAACCCCCCCCAAGCGTAGGGAATCCATGCTCCAGGACGTCCCATTGGGTGACCCCACCTCTTTCGAAACCTCCCCTGAACATCCTCAGAGGAAGTCCCTCGGAAGAGAAAATGCAAGAGGAAGCATATGGACTCCCCTGGGTCCCTCACTTCGCACACAGACTTGGAGGACTCAGAAGGGTCTCCACAGTCCCCCTCTGAGGATGTCTCTTTTTCAGACATCCTGGAAATCCTTAGACAGAGGGGTGGCTGGAAATCCATTGCCCCTTCTGAGGACAAGTCTGTGTACCTGGATGCATTTGGTTCCTGAGCCTCCACTTCTTGGGTGTCCCTTCCTTTCAACCGTCTGCTGGCTTTGGTGAGTCGAAAGGCCTGGAGCTTCCCAGAGACTATGGAACCAGTTGCAAGGAGACCCAATAAATTTATAACTGCTCCAGAGGATAGGTCTTTTCTATCAAAGGTTGTGCCTGTTGATGCCATGGTGGTGGCGGCAGCCACCAAAAAAGAGTTAGCAGAGACTTCTTCTGTCCATCTGCCGTACAAAGAGTCTCGTACAGTGGAAAAGTATGGGAAGTGTATGTTTGCTTCAGTGGCCTTTACTCTCAGGTCGCTGAATTATTTGTCTCACTTTACACGCCTTCAAAGGGATCTCCTGAAGGAACTAAGAGATACCCTACAGGATCCTACAGCTGAAGGAGCTGCAAGCAAGGCGGCTTCACAGCTTGCATCCTTGACATCTATAGTTAACTCCTCCATGCATCTGATCTCCTACACAGGAGATGGAGAGAGTAGGGCAGCAGGTACAGGAGTTGCTTTGCACAGGCACTCCTAGATGCGCCTTTGCCAATTTGCGGAGCCCTTCAAGTCCTCCTTTAACAACACCCCCTTTGACGGCTCGTTGCTATTCGGGCCTCAGGTAAAAGAGATGCTTACCAGGTGTGAACGAGATGGTAAAACTGTCTGCTGTGGGAGTGCCTTTTTCTGCCCCCCCCCCCCCATACCTTACTCCAAGGGTCAGAAGAGCGGGAAGGTGCAGTTCAGAAAATCCCAGGGAGTTTTACCTGACACACATGGAGACAGTTCCCCCAGGGGCAGAGGGGAAACAACAATGGGAGATGCTGACCCCGCGGCATGGGGAGTCCGCAGAATCAGGCTGACAGAGATACCTTTTCTGGCAGGCCTTTCCAGTGCTCCTAAAAGGAGGCCCAACTGTCCACCTCTGGAGGCAGTCGGGGGCAGATTATCCTAGTACCCCAAAGCCTGGCAAACAATTACGGAAGACACCTGGGTACTGTCAGTAATAATCAGGGGTTACAAAATTCCCTTCTCGCAACCACCCTCTCCAACAAATCAAAACGCAATCCCAGACATTCCACTCAGTCTTTGGGATCAAGCAAATCTAGAAGTTCAAAGGTTGCTAGAAAAAAGAGCCATCCAAGAAGTCCCTGCAGACCAATTCAAATCCAGCACTTATGCAAGGTTTTTAATTCCGAAAAAGACAGGGGATTGGTGACCCATTTTGGATCTCAGCAAACTCAACAAATTAGTCAAAAAAAGAAGTTCAGGTGGTAACACTGCAGCCCATTCTTACCTTTCTAGGTCAGGACAACTGGATGTGCTCTACATACTACCATATAAAAATGGACAGACGGTCCAGGAGGTACTTGTGCTTCCGGCTGGGAGCCAGTCCTTACCAGTTCAGAGCTCTGCCCTTTGGTCTCACCACACCAGGGTGTTCAAATGTATGGCAGTAGTCACGGCTCACCTGAGGCATCTAGGATTCTGGGTGTTTCCATATCTAAACGACTGGCTCCTCACTGGCACCACCAAGCATTAACTCATCAAGCCACAGGACTCCACTATTCACACCTGTACACAACTGGGCATCACCATAAACTATGAAAAGTTTGCCTTGTCAGAATATTTCCTTTATAGGTGTAGATTTAGACACAAGGACCATGATAGCAAAACTGCCTCACGAAAGAGTTCAGTCCCCTTGGCAAACAAGAGAATCCAGGCAAAATTTGCCCTCAAGGTCTTGGGTTCGATGGCTGCAGTGATTACTCTGGTCCTTATGGCACACTTTCACGTGAGAATTCTGTAGGGGCTCCTTTTTGCTCAGTGGTCCTTCCAGGATTTGCCAAAGTCACATCAGATATGGATCACGGAGTCTTGCAAGAAGGACTTAGCATGGTGGCTTCACTCCCCTCTGGTATCAAAGGGCAGGCCATTTCTAGCCCCCCAACCCATAGCCACAGTGACCACTTTAGCTTCCCAGATAGGGTGGGAGGGCATTATCTGGGACAGACTGTTCAAGGGACTTGGCCAGATCACGAATACCACTTGCACATCAATGTCCTAGAGATGAGAGCAGTGCTTCTAGCGTTGCAAGCACTTCAAGACTCTCCACCTATAGGGACTATAGCGATTCAAGCAGACAATATGTTGGTAGTATGGTACATCAACAAACAGGGCAGAACCAGGTCTTATACCTTGTGCTGAGAGGCTCTATGAGTATGGCAATGGGCGATGCCATCCCAATGCTTTCTGGTCACAATGCACATTCTGAGGAAATCCATCATGATAGTGGACAAGCTCAGCAGGGCTATTCTGATGACTCACAAGTGGTCCCTGAAACAGGAAGTTGCAGAGTTAAATTTTCACAAATGAGTCAGCCATGCTGTGATCTTTTCACCACTCCCCTCAACAACAAATGCAGCAGCTACTTTGCCCTAGTCCCACCACCAGGACAGTCACCCAGGGACCCACTGGTTCACGATTGTCCCCTGGGACTGCTTTATGCCTTCCTACTTTTTCCCCCGATCCCCAAGATTCTTCAAAAAGCTCAGTCATTGGGTTGCAAGTTAATCTTCATTGCTCCTTACTGGCCTCAACAGATTTGGTTCTCATTCCTCTGGCTTCATCTGCAAGGAGACCCTTGGATACTGGACCCAGTTCCGGATCTCTTGACACATCAGTCAGATGCTTGCCACCCTTCCATCCATACTTTTAAGCTGACAGCTTGGTTTCTCCACTTCCAGTCTTAGCCACACTCCCAGATGTTTCCCCGGCAGTTCAACACATTTTGATTTCATCCCATAAGCCCACTACAAGAAAATGTTATGCTTGTAAATGGAAGATGTTCTCTTGTCGGGCAAAAAAGAACGACATTGATCCTGTTACTGCCCCCATTTCTAAGATTCTGGATTTGCTGGCTGAAACATTTGAACGAGGAGCAGCGGTAGCCGCTGTCCGAGTCCATCTAGCTGCCATTTCTAATTTCCATGTAGGGGAAATGGGATCTAACATCATGTCCCACAGACTATGTAAAGCATTCCTAAGAGATACTGCCCTCTTAAGACCTCCAATAAACGAACCTCTTCCCCCCTGGAATTTAAATCTAGTTTTAGAGTCCCTCATTCTTCCTCCCTTTGAGCCAGCTGATTTTTGCCCTCTAAAGTTTTTAACTTGGAAGACTTTTTTCTTAACGCCATTACTTCAGCCAGGAGGGTTTCAGATTTACAGGCCTTATCGACTCATCCCCTTTATTTGATTTTCAAGAAAGACAGAGTTTCTCTCAGACCTAATCCCTCCTTTTTACCCAAGGTGTGTTCAGAGCATAACTTAAATCAATCCATAGAGCTTCCTGTATTCTTCCCCAGTTATGGCAACAAGGCAGAATATATGCTCTACCAATTGGAAGTTCATAGACAATTACATTTTTATTTACGCAAGACTAAGGATTTCAGAAAATCTGACCAATTGTTTATATCCTTTGCAGACAACAAGAAAGGTTGTCCAGTGTCTAAAGTGAGCTCATCAAAGTGGTTCTCAAATACTATCACCTTTGTTTACACTTTGTGGAATAAATAACTTCCAGGAAAAATTAAAGGACACTCAACCAGGCCCTTGGCTACTTCTGTTCCTTTCTAGCCAAACTGTCCTTAGATACTATCTGTGCGGCAGCCACATGGGCTAATCCCCATACCTTTATCTCTCATTACAAAGTAGATGTGGCCTCCCGGGACAGGGCATCCTTTGGTTCCATGGTCCTTAAGGGGTTTTTCCAGTGAGCCACCCAAGATTTAGGTGCTGGGGATGCTGTCCCAACCAGCAAGAAGGAGGCAAGATGGGACAATATAACATAAAGAAGTTATGAACTCACCATAATGTTCCATGTTTGTTGTCCTTCATCTCGCCTTCCTTCTTGCGTCCACCCTCCTTCCCCCTCCTGGAGGATCAAGAGGAATTTTCTTCTTTTTTGTTTGGCTACACTGGCTGAGTTCCCTCTTGATTACCAGTTGGTTGTACCTTGTCTTTCCTACCTTTATCTTGCTGATGTTTTACAAACTCAAATGCAGGCCCCTTTTTTCCCCAAGCAAATTTAGTAATATTTGGACCTATTTAGTCTGGTGGGTTATCACAAACGAGATCAGAGTAACTACCGCTAGGCATGTTGGGATGGGTCTATATTATAACATCGAAGTCTAAAAACTTTGAATGTTATAATATCAAACCCAGTAGAGCAAACGCTTGAAATAGCGAAGCTGCAGAACACCGAATACTTTCCTAGGGAAAGTATTCAGTGGGCCGTTTCTGCAGCTTCGCTATTTCCTCAACTGTGAAGCGAAGGTTACGGAACGGGTTAAGGTAAGTGTGCGAATGAAGGTGAGTGTGCAATTGGGCGTGGGTTAGGTGAGTTAGGGTTAGGGCGCAGGTCAGGTAAATGTGCAATTGTGTGGAAGTGAGGGTTAGGGTGGGGTAGGTGAGTTAGGGTTAGTGAGCGGGAAAGGTGAATGTGCGATAGTTAGGGACCTTAGGGTTAGGGCTGGGTTAAGGTAAGTGGATAGCTAGTGGTGTATGTCTGGTTTAGTGTAGGGTTTTGTGAAGTGTATGTGTGTGGATTATTTATTTTGGTGTACTTGAGTTGTGTGTATGTTTGTCGGAACAGCAGATTTTTTCCCTGGGAAAAAAAATTAGCTATTCTGATTGTTCGGTTTTCTGGTGTTTCAATTGAATGGGTTCGATATTATAACATTCAATGTTTTTAGACTTCGATGTTATAATATAGACCTGTTGGGATAGGGGCTAGCCTCGAGCTAGTAAGCTCTCGAGCTATAATATACGGCCGAACCCAACCAGCAAGAAGGAAAGCGAGATGAAGGACAACAAACATGGAACATTATAGTGAGTGCATAACTTCTTTTTATGCTCCTGTGACTCTTCAGGATAAACATTTACTGAACAACCTATTCTCCATCTAACCCAATATCTGTGTATTCCATGTACACCACTGTGTGAGTGAATATTCTTCTAAATGTAATATGCAAAGTACCAGAGCAGAAACACAGCCAAGAAGTAACAGCACGTATAACAACTCTTTTAAAACATAAAAACAAATGTAATAGGATAAGCGTTTTCACAATAAAATTGCTTCATCAGATCACATCCAACAAACTAAAACAAAAGCAATATATACCATCCTCGAGCACTCTAGCAGCCAATAAATGCAAATGCATCTTTTGTTACTAGGCAACAAATTAAATGGTAATTAACACTCCACCTTTCTCAAGGGTGCTACTTACTCACATCACATAAATGCATTGCAAAAACACAAATCAATACAAATTAAAAAAAAATGCAGAGATAAAATAAGCAAAAAATTGTACAATAAAAATATATATAAAAATATATATATATATATATATATATATATATATATATATATATATATCTATATAAACATTTATTTCCGCAATCTATATGCTTTAAGGACTGGTTTAATGGAGATATAGTCACTGAGACCTAAGTCCTGATGAGCTCTTAGTCTCAAAATCCATCTCAGTTTTACTTTCTCAGTCCCATTGATTATATCCCCTTCCTATCACCCTCATATACAACCTCCAGAACCAAGAACCTAAAATCATGGCCATCACATTTACTATTCATAGCTGTTACTTCTTGGCTGTGTTTCTGCTCTGGTACTTTGCATGTTACATAGTTTTGACTTTTGGTATAACTACCAAACAGTTAATTCCAAGGGTTTTCGTGTCTTTGAGGTTATTCTTCTAAGTGTATTTTCTATATTAGCATCATCTACATTGTCGTAAGAAATGTATATTATTTTTATTATGTACCATAAAAAACTTCTAAGAAATGTATATTACTTGTACTGTCTACCATATGAAACTACGTGCTAATGTTTCTCATCTTGTTTTGCCATATGTTATCGCAGGCCATTTACTATGTATTACTAGACATCCATAGTGTAAATGTTATTTTCTTCCTGTTGATTTATGTATTTTTATCCAGAGCTTTACTCCCTGGGCCTCTGCTAAAAAAGGTCCTGTGTCCAATCAGACTTTCCCAGTAATCAAATGTAAAATAAAATAAATAAATAAATAAATAGTGTTGGCCTCCTCCCCCCTTGTAGACCCTCCTCCCTAAATATGGTGTCAACTACTTAGCATGTATTTACATTTTGGAACTGCGGCAAGTTGCATTCAGGGATGTTGCTGAAAATATACTACTTCTCCATTTAAATGTTATTTGCTATATGCAGTACATGTTTTAAAATTGTATAATTTAGTGTGAATATTCATACTAGAAGTCCCTGTAAATGTGACTCCACAAGGACTATCAAAACAACATATATACATAACAATAACAATGGAAACTGTTATTATGGTGTTTATTTACCCATTTCTTGACTGAATAAGCCCATTGGACACAATTGTCCTTTTTAGGGGCAACCCAGTAATGTTCTTCAGTTAAATGACTTGCTCAGATGTAGACAGTGCACAAATAATGGTACAAGGAATCAAACCCAGTACCCTTGTTGCAGGAAGTAACTCATTAATAGTTCAGACCTTTGGTATTCTGCTTCATCTGCCAAACATGAGTCATTTACATTCTTTTGTGGCTGACATGCACCCTTTTCAGATTTATCTGAACTGGAGACTTTATTTTACCGAGCTGAGCAAACTGCTGCCACTTCAAAAATTAAATTGCAATCCATGGTTTACATGATGTTTCCTAGCCTGCACACGAGAACATAATTTTTGATGAAAACTGGACTACTGAAGTCATGTTTTAGAAATGGGAGATCAACATGCAAGCACACTTCAATGGCTTGCATTTTTCTGAACCTATAATGATATTAAAGTAGTTCAGACTCATAAGAGACCAATCAAGTGAGCAAGTGCGTTATAAACTTTTAAAAATGGGATTGATTTTTTTTTTGTTTGTTTGTTTTTAAGAAGCAAATCATGGCATCTTTTTCTTTCTTAAACTAAGCAGTTTGGCTCCACATTTCATGTGTCATTTTCTATGAATGGTCTAGCTGTAAAATCAGACTCCATGTAATTCCTATCTTTTTTTATGTAGTGCCATCCAGCAACAGCTGCAGATTGGTCAAGAGAGATAAGAAATGTTAAAATTATTGAATCGCAGCCTCTGAATGACTGGTTAATGGTATACAGTAGTCGGAATGCTGATGTAGCTGAAAAGCTTTTCAACTGCCTGCAGAAGGTGGCATCAGGAATTGGGTTTCGCATAGAATTTCCAAGATTGTGAGTTAACTTGCAAATTGCATGTTTATAGAAATAAATTTTGTTTCTTGTTTATTCATTTTTTTTAAAGAGAAACGTAAGTGCTATTGTCACTATTCTTTTGTGAAATGCATGACTGTGCATTTGAAATTATAGTGTACTTTTAATTTTCTTTCTTAAATTTCCATAAGGGGAGACTGTATGATTAATATTATAGTTTAGCAAGACAAGTGTATGATTTTATTTATTCTGTTTGATTAATTTTGATTCACTGTGAAAAATAAAGTATATTTTTGGTCAGGTTTGGGAAGCTTAGAAGTTTGTATATTTTTATAGCTGTATTTTGTATTTGTTTATGTTCATTAGCAGTTTACCCACTTAATGCAATATAGTGTCATGGGGAACCAAAAACTATTTAGTACTTAAGTGCAAAGTATAGAAACTCATTCTGAACATGATCCCAGCTGTACTGAAATTTGAAAGGTTTATCATTGATATGTGAGGCAGTGCAGTGATTTAAGACTTGCTGTCTCACTGTACTAGGCCCTCCATTTCAGTTTTTGGCTGAAGTGTCTTCTGTGCAGAGTTGCAGACCACACATCTTCTCTGTCCTTCTGTTTTTTACCTGTTTTTCCAGTTTCTTCTCACATCCAGATGTGCTGTAGGTGAATTGGCAATCGTTTAAATTCTCTGCAGCTGTGTGAGTGTGTGTGTGTGTGTGTGTGTGTGTGTGTGTGTGTGTGTGTGTGTGTGTGTGTGTGTGTGTGTGTGTGTGTGTGTGTGTGTGTGTGTGTGCAGGCACACATGAATCCTGCGATAGGCTGGCATCACGATCAGAATGAGTTGGTATACCTTTCACCTGCTGAGTACTTAGCTTTTGGCTCCCTGTGACCCTGCAATGCATTAAGTGGATAAACTGTGAATTAATATTACTCATTAAACATGCTTAGTCTAAGACTGTGATTGGGTTTACATTTCATTTTTTTTTGTTCACAGTACAGATTAATTTTAAATCTGATATGGTATGTTTTTACATTTTGCTTTGTGTTTTTGAAAACTTTAGTATAAAATTGCTATGTCTTAATTCCTGAACTATTATTTATGTACCAGAATAGTTAAGCAAATATTTAGGCTTTGCTTTCTGGAAAGGGAATGCAACATACATGAGTGCCTTAAATGAACAAGTGGTAAAAGACGCCTGATACCTTCCTCAGTGTAAGCAGGATCATGGCTTTGAAGGGAAGCCAGCACAGGATTCACAGGAGAGTCATGCTTCTAACTTCAGGTAAGATATGGAGAGGAAGTAATAGGTAAGAGAAGAGAAAGTAAGACATCAGCCCTTACCTCGCTGTTTAGAATCTGCAATTTTGATGCCCAGTCCCCTTTCTCTGGCTGCAAGTAATAAACAGTCAGCATTGCACTCCTTCTTGGCTGATAAATACAAAGGTGGTAGGAGAGGTGCCCCAGCAGCAGCTACTGGGAAGTACATCTCCCGGCTTGAGCTGTACATGTTCCACACCATCACTGGCCAAGTCCCTTAGTGAATGCTCTTAGGTCACCCTGTTCCCAGGAAGCCATTCTCCTGCTGCAGTTCTTAATAGCATTTGAGAGCCTAACCTTTCACCTTGACATTTGGTTAGCCTGAGCCCTCACTTCCTTTCTCCTGAGTCCTTGTCTCATTAGCAAGAGTTGTGTAGCTTTCCTCTAGCCACCCCTTACTTGGGTGAACAGTTTTACCTTCTATGGTATAGAACTTAAATTTACTGTTCACCTTGGGAACAAGACCAAGTAGATTTGGGACCTCAATCTTAGTGACTAGTCAGATGCCTGTGCAGTCTTCTGAGATACCAGTAATACTTCTGTTGTGTTCATGCTCTTACAGCTAGGACTTACCAGCCATCTCCTAGTATGTGGCTAAGTCTCAAAATAAAAAAATCACGAACTCAACACCAATCACTCTTTAATAAAACAATAAAATCCAGAAAACTTTCAAGTTACCTGAACTCTTTCTCATTGCTAAGTCTCATTTTGCCTTTGACTTTCAGGCATGTGACAAGTACAGGGGTATTCAGTACTCATTCAAGGATGATGTTTCCCTGCATGCCTGAGTCCATTTGGACTGGAGAATTGGCAGAGACAGAGCTCCTTGTCGAAGATATGGATAAAGAGGATAAGGATCACCACCATTCATGTCTTGATTAACCCTTATTTAGAGAAAATGTCATACTTATGGGAGAGCTAGCCTACATTTCTCTGCCCTTTTTTTCTTTGAAAAGAGACAACTCATTATCTTAGGGAAAAAAGTGAAGACCATTTAGTCAACCCCCCCCCCCCACCACCACCACCACCACCAAAATTATACCTCTCTTAAAGACACCTTTGCAGTCTCAAAACACAAAACTTTCACCATTCATCTCCATAGAAAGATGTTTTCTGTAAAACTTTGGCCAAAAGATATGGAGAAGGTTTACAGGTTTTCTTGTGCTGTATTAAAGTACTTAACACAAAATGCTGAAAAAAGTCAAGTTTATGATCAGAGCAGGAAATGAGTTTTTTTCTGTGAAACATTAGTCCATAGACCATTTTATTTTATTCTCCCATCTTTCTCAGTTTGTTCATGTCATCCTTTGTTGACTGTTTGGGCATCTCTATTTGGGCAGTGGTCCTCTTTGATCCAGCTTCTCAGTCTAGGCATTGATTACTGATGGGGGCACTTTGACACCACTCCTGACACTTCCTTTTCTTCCTGTAGACTGGCTCACCACCTTTGGAGGAAAGTGTTACCTCCTAAACAGGAAAGGGTGATTATGCATGGGCAGTCTTACCCCCCGACCCCCGGCCCATTGCTTACAATCTCACAAGGCATGAGTAACAGGAGGCTTCACAGCAGACCTCAATGAGGACTTATGGGTTCTGAATGTAATATCAAAAAGACAAACCTTTGACCTTGTTAGAAAAATGTGTAATAGTAATATGCATGCTTAGTGCATTCAAGGTTTAAAAGGGTTAATACATTTATTCTGTTCACACTGCATGAATCTGCACAACTATTAGAAACTTAACAAGAAGCATTTCATTTCTGCTAATGTCATGAAAATAAGAGACATTTCATTTCTGCTAATGTCATGGAACTTAACAAAGAGATATTAATTTCTTCTTATGCCATGAGAAAGTATGCAGCTGCTAGAAGCACTGATAAAGAAAACAATAGATGCTTGAAAGTTTAAACCATAGTCAGCATTACTTGTACCAAAGCTAGAAATGTACCTTGAATCTAGACAAAATGTAACAAATGTATTAGAACAGTACAATTGAAGAATTGAAAAGTTAAAATGGGCTAAAATAAGCCCAAGGCCAGGTTGTTTTTCTCAAAATGTTTTGCAAAACAGCAGATAATCTAACTTAGTCATCAATATGTCTAGTAACATTTTCTGTAGAACATACAGAAAGCTGTGTCTAACTACATCAGCAATAGAAAAGCAACATTTTCTGTGTGACAGGAAGAGAACTGTATAAGAATAACATACTAATCACCAGTAATTCAGACAAACCTTGTGCCTACATGCTTTGTCTCCTTGCTGCAAGTAATAAAGGGTGCCTTGCTTGAACCTAACGTGAATTGGTCTTTGAAGTTTTTTCCTTTGACAGACCTCCTAATTTCTCTTAGCAGATTCTTCTGTAAGAGATCAGTCAGTTTCTCCATAATTTTTCTGGAAAGTCCCAGATGCTGCTTCCTGAGAAAGGCGTAGAGCCCGAAATGATTTCATTGTCATGGCATATTTCAAAGAACATGGGTAGTGGAGCTTCCACATCTGGAGCTGGCAACTTCAGCAGGCACATCTGATATGTGATAGCCCAAATGATGATTCTACAATTTGCATGGACAGTGCAGCGGTAGTATTGCCACCTCACAGCCAGAGGTTCTCAGGTTTGATTCTCGGCTGGGGTGCCATCTATGTGGAGTCTGCATGTCCTCCCTGCACTTGTGAGGGTTTCCTCTGGGTGCTCTGGTTTCCTCCCATGTTACAAAGACATGCGTCTGGAGTGCTTCTCCCTGGGCCTCTGCTGAAGATTGGCTTTGTTCCAAGTCGGACTTTCCCAGTAAACAAATGATAAAAAAATAAAATGCAAAGTGTCATCCCAGTGAAGCCTCATATTAGATGCCTGCGCTATTTCATTGTCTAGGAATCCTATGAAAGACTCAAAAACTTTGCTTTGCGGTAACACTGTTTTCACTGCAGGATGCTACCCTTTGAACTTCAACTGTGCTCATTGTTTTCAAAAAAGTTTTGGCCAAAGTAGCAGAGGCCTTGTAGAAGACAGGACTTATAAGGCATTCTTAAGGCTTATCATCCTTCTTCCTAAAACAATGAGATGTCTCTTTTGTGAAAAGAAAAGAACAGTAGGACAAACTATCTGGGAACTCAGAAATCAAGATTGTCTCCAAAGAGGAGAAGTACAGCTGTCCTCTTTACTGGCTTCTAGATTGACAGAACCCTTAAGTGGCCATGCCTTGATTGTCTGGCCACCTGCAGAGACCGAAAGGAGAAACACCTTGTCTATCTTTGCTGCCAGGAGGTTGGTGGAGTTTCCATACATGGCAGTCAATGAAAGGATTCCAGTTGTAACCCTATATCTCTGCCAGTCCACTGTCTTGGGGGGGGGGGTCAGTACATTTCTGAATTGACCTTTCAGGTCCTACTTGTGATGAACTTGTCCTCACATAGTGAAGGCTTTAGATTCAAACTGTCTTTCACTTCAGTAGATGATAACTAGTGTTCACTTTAGTAGGTGATGAAAGACTCACAGGACCCAAATCTTTTTTTAAACACCTTTATTGAATTATCACTTAAGACACAGGTGAACATACATTTATATAAAATAAAACAAACCATATTAAAATATTCCCAGTTGCAAACATTATATATCCCATATATTCTTTTGTAAAATTATCATCCATCCAACATTAACATGAATTGATTAATGTCTGCCTTCCCTTAAACCTCATTCCTCCTCCTCCAAAATATTATGCTGCATGTATTGTTCCCACAATTTCAATTTTTCCTATGTAATTTACATCTACTCTTTTCCAAAGACCCCACTTTCTGCTCTTTTATCTCTGTTACAATATTCAGTACTTCAAAAACAGTTGGTTTAGATTCCTGATTTCCATTTTCTAGTAATTGCTTTTTGATAGCCACCAGAATTAAACTGAACAAAGCCTTACTGTGTCTAGGCAATTCAAATACTGTGTTTTAGCTCAAAAAATCATTTCCCTTCACCTAATATTTCTTCATATAGAGCAATCTGTAGGGCATTGTTGAAGTCTGCCAGATCATTAAGACTCCCAAATCATATTTATTTAATTATTTAATATTTGTTTACCGGGAAAGTCTAACCTGGAACAAAGCTAATTTTCAGTGGAGGACCTGGGAGAAACACTCCAGAGCCTTATCTTTGTAATGTGGGAGGAAATCGGAAAACTTGGAGAAAACCCACACAAATGCAGGGAGAACATGCAGACTCCACACAGAAGGCACTCCAGCCGAGAATCGAACCAGAGAACCTCTTGCTGGGAGGCGACAATGCTACCACTGCACCACTGCGCCCAATACGTTCCTAGTTACCTCTTTCTTTCTCATCACACCTCCAATATTTGGCATCTGCCTAAGGAAAAATTCTTTGGAGTCTGCTTGGGATACAAAAATACCTTTGCAAACAGTTCCAAGTAAAAATCCTACATTTTCTGGACTTTGTTGCATATTTGGCAGCCGGACACACGTCCTTCCATTGTTTCATTGTGAATTGTTTTTCCATTCTCGCTTTTCTCAACCTTTTCTAACATTCTCTTGTTTACTCCTATAGTTATGTGCAATATTTTATATGCCCTACTAATTATACCTTTTTAACAGCAACAGTGTTCTTGATTCAGCTAAAATCTCTTCCAGAGCAGGTCTTTCGCTTAGGATTCCCATATCCTTTTCCCTTTTTCTCCTCCTTTTCTTCTCTAGTTATTTTCACCCAACATCTTGGTTCCTTTGTCAGTTTTCTACAGTAAATTCAAGATTTCTCTTGTCTATTCTCTGTACCCCTATTTGCAGATATCCCTATTGGCAAAATCCCATTTCTCCATTCTCATGTTGACTTAGTTCTTAGAATACTTCCTGCTACTTTATAAATATGATATTCTGTATGGCTGTAGTTATTCTCTTTAAGGATCTACACCCACAATCCCTCAAGACCTTTATTTCTTGAAGAACTCCCTCCTTCATTATCATCCCTTTCCACTTTGTATTATAGTTTTCAGCTTGTGTTAATATATACAAGCCTTAACCGTGTAGCTCTAAAATACCCTTCAAATCATGTAATCCTAAACCACCTTATTCTGTTGGAATGATGAGCAGATCCCTTTGATACTTGCCCTTTTCCTCTCCCAGATAATGCCCTACAACTTTTTATTAATTGCTGTCCACAGCTTCTTCTCTGGTTAATAAAAATGTGCCTGACCTGTATATAAAAGCAAAGGGACTAAAATCATTTTCACTGCTTGTATCTTGCTATCCACATCAAAAAAGAAAAGCTTCCAGTTTCTCAGTTATTTAACATCTTGTGATTATTGTTTTTCCACATATCCTTAGCTGACATAACAGAATCCTTTTTAACCTATACCCTTAAGTACTTAATTTTATCTTGTCCCCATAAATACGGGTAGTGCTGAACTAAATCATGTGTGAGTACATAGTTTACAGCTATAGCTTTTATTTTATCTTCATTAATTTTATATCACAAAAAGATTTAAAACTGTCTCAAAATGTTCCTTGACTCTGAAATGTCCTTTTCTGGTTTTATCAGATATAAATCAACTTTACTTGATTACTTTACCATTTATATTCATTGAGTTTCCAAGTCCTTTATTTACTTTGCCATTGTCTCTAAATATAACACAAATAACAAGGAGGAAAGAGGATTCCTCTGTCCAAACACAAATTATGAGAGATGAATCTTCTCACTTTATTTTTCCCTTTGATAACAGCATTTCTTCTGTTAATAAACGTTATTATTGTATCAGGGAATGCAAATACTTGCATCAGCATACTCGAAAAAAAAAAGCTTACTTTGTTGAATGCTTTCTCTGCATCAAAACCCAACAAAAACTTTGGTATTTTCTTATATTCAGCTTCTCTCTTGATCATCATTGTTATATTAATGATACCAAATATAGGACATACTTCCACAAAACCACATTGATCCATATCTGGCAAATTTGACAACATCTTTATCATTCTTTTAGCTGCTATGAACATAAACACTTTATAATCATGCTTTAAAATTGAAATGGGTCTATATGAAGCAGGGTCTGAAGGGTCTTTATCATCTATAGTATTACAATCACCGTAGATTTTTTTCAAGGATGTTGATGCTTCCCTCTCGATTTAAAATACTATTAAACAAAATCTTCCAGATCTCTATCACTTTATAAATACATGCCTCCCCTGCCAGTAGCCCCTTAATACCACAAATCTACCATTATTATCTTTTGTAATCTCTTCTACCACTGTTGGAGTTTCTCTAGCAATTATTATAAGTACAGTACAGTCCCCGTTATCCGGAACACAAGCAACTGGCACTTTTAAGCAACCGGCATTTTTGATTGGCCTGTATACTGACATTCAAGCCAATCAAAAATTGCAAAGCGGAGCCTCTTCTGTTCAATGCAGAACAACCCACACTGAACAGAAGAGGCTTTGTTTTGTGATTCTTGATTGGCTGTTATACTGGTATATGAGCCAATTAAAAAATGGCAAAGCAGAGCCTCTTCTGTTCAATGCTAAACAGCCTGCATTGAACAGAAAGGCGCCGTTTTGCAATTTTTTATTAGCTTGTATGCCGGCATACAAACCAATTAAAAATTTCAAAGCTGAGCCACTTCTGTTTAAGGGGGGCTGTTCCGCATTGAACAGAAGAGACTCCGCTTTGTGATTTTTGATTGGCTCGTATACTGGCATGCAAACCAATAAAAAATGTCAAACCCAAGACTCTTCTGTTCAGTGCAGAACAGCCAGCGTTTCCACATTGAGTAGAAGTGGCTAATTAAACACTCACAGTACACCTGCTTAACCTGTTAACTTAAAACAAACACCCAAAGCTATGTAGATCATCAAAGAATGAAGTTTAGCCCTCCTGATAGGAACAGTTGACTCATATCAGCAGCTACACTCTCACACATTGCCTAAACTAAAATTAAGGTTATCCATGCTAAAGGGCATGTTACAGCCTGTGCTCCTACTTATTATAATTGCTGTCTTGTCTTGCCTTATCTTTATTCCCCTCCCAGATGTAAAAATCACCTTGTGTGCTTTCAGAAAACATTAACTTTTACCCTTACAAAAATGCATTGGTATCTTTAAATACAATGGAATTATACAGTGCTGTATTAAATGCATTGAAGTATTTACGTACCAAGGAAATCACAATTCTGTTATTCACCTTCAGTTATTTTAAACATTATTTTTCACTAAGCTGATTGCCTTGTACCTTTTAATTTTATGTTTCTGTTGACAATTTCCATAGTTCTCCATATTTATTACTTGGGCATGTATTCAGTTTGTGTCCATTGAAATATAAGAACAGAATGTACAGCTGCCCCCAGCTGCAGACTTCTCAGCTCACACTTTGCATTTATTTGCTAAAGGAAATCTTCATTACATTCACAGTGTTCTCTCATTTTAATAGCACACTTGCCTAGACAAGAAACTTGTTGCTATATTAAGCCAAGGGCACTGATCTAGAAATTCTCTTATGCAAACGTAAGAGAAAACATCTCAACTCTACATATTGTATAGTCTGTCCGTGCATATGTACATCCTGTCCCAACAGCCCAAGATTACAACATATTAACTTGAGCATGTGTTTGCCTAGTCTTTCTTCTTTTTTGCACTGTAGTGCCTACATTCCTTAAAACTAAAAAAGAAAAAAATACTTGTTTACTTTAGTATCTTTGTCACATGCACCAGTCACTGAAAATCCTTTATTATATGATATCATATACAATTTATAACACAAAATGTTTTATACAAATACTGTTAAGAACAAAAATTGTTTTATTAGTCTTTTTTTCTAAACACTAATGACATTAAGTGGATTATATATCTTTCAGTCCCCCCATAAGTCAGCAAAAGTCTAATCTTTTTCAGCCACTTCTTCCTGCAAAGCTATACTTCACAATTGTGATTGATGCTTTATAGTCAAATATTTATTCATTATGTTCAGTTTTACTGGTGTTCTTCCTGTTTCTCTGTCTCCCAACCCAGGACTCCAGTTTAAGTCCAAGGTACTCCTGATCCTTCTAGTCTTCTGTCTTGCAATCATTTTCTTTGGGAACATTGGAAAAGGTTTCACTTGAAAAGTCTCTGTATGTTTTTTATTATCAGAAGAATGAGAAATAGAGTCACCTTTTGTTTGACAATTCACTTTTTGTTGCATAAACTTCTGTATTTCTTCCTTAGCCTGTTCTACATCAAAAATGACAGTGATGATAGGAATTTTTTTCTGAAGACAGCTGGGTATAGCAGCTTGAGTCTCAAACCTGCCTCTCAACATTCCTTGATTGCTGGAATAAATTTGCTTCGCTTCTTCCTGGTGTACAGTTAGCAGTCATTTCTCACACTGTGCTGTTTCCAGTTATAATACTTTGCCTTTCTGCCACAGTTTTGTCAGGATCAACTCTTTCTGCAGTATGAATGTGTGCTTACTAATACAGGTCTTGGCTGCTTTCTCATGGTCAGGTTTGGAACATACACACAATGTGCCCTTCATATTAACAAACCTGGTCTGGAATATCATTCTAGTTGGTTATTGGTGCTTTCATAAAATTAATACTGTCTCTTTCTTCCAGTTTCTGTGGTATAGCAGAAAATCTCAAGTTTTCTGTGTGTGTGTGTGTGTGTGTGTGTGTGTGTGTGTGTGTGTGTGTGTGTGTGTGTGTGTGTGTGTGTTGTATCCTCTAACTTTACCATTTTTTGAAACAGCCCTTCTTGAGCAGTCTCATACTCAACCTACCTTTTCTTCATTTCAAGGTTTGACTTTTATGCTGTTTTATCAGTTAATCTGAATAGCTTTTTAAAACTTCTTCCATTTTTTCCTGCATTTTATTTGCATTGATACACTCCTTCAGTGTTTCATTTATTTTAATCAGCTCTGAGCACATTTGTTTTTTTTTTCCTTTAAATTACTTTAAGCTATCTCTTGTACCAAAGCTGGAGCTTGAACTGCTTTTTGTTAAATAGTCGCAGGATTCTTCCCAGTCAGTGTTTTCTCTTCACCTTTTCTAGTTGATTTTTTTTTTCAGGCTCTCTAAGTTTCTTCTTTGCTGGCATAAAGGCAGTGTACTTACTAGCCAGTAACTGAATTTGACTAAAACTGTCAGGATTACTAGTCCTTATCTCTCAGTTTCTTTTTTAGCACTGGGAGAGCTGAAAATAAGCTGTTGATCAGTGTGCAGCCATCTTTGAAGTCACCAGAAGGCCCACACCTTTGATTCCCCACTTGGAGAGGGGTGCATCATAAGATGTACGCACTACCAGTCTGATGGTTGAGTGGCCAGAACATGAGTGACTGGCTTGCTCAAGGGAAGTAGGCCATAAAGTCATTAGCCATGGCTTGGTGGTACTTAAGACTGAGAACTTTTCACCCCAGGTTTACATTGGGACTGGTATGCTGTTTTGGTCATTCATGTACAGAAAACCCGCCATTCCTTTGCACTGGAGGCATTATAGTTAAAGATTTGGACTTAAGGCATATGCTTAAAGTTTGGTAGGATCTGTCCTTCTGGGTGTGAATTCACACACTTATGAAACATAATGTCTTGCAAGCACCAAGCCCAGTGGAATGCTATTATTTTCACTTGCATCCTTTGACAGGTGCCCGTCCATGCATTGGCTCTCTATCACCCATTATCTGGCACCCACCTAATGCATTCTTGATTGCATATATGCTAGCCATTGAACATTTGTTCTTTTATAGATTGTGGGGTAGGTTAGTCTTTCCCAGTCGGATTCTCTACAAGAAATGGAAATTGTATATACTGCAATCTTGCCACCTGAAAAAACCTCCTCAGTTGCTCACCTTGCATCTTTTATGGGAAAAAACAGTAAATAGTTTTTGCAGGGTGGTAAGCGGTACTTGTATGGGAGTTACTGCTTCCCACACTCCCTTACTTGTGCATAATAACTCCATTGTTGGACAGTATAAGTGGAAAGAGGAATCATATGGTAAGTTTGAAACATGACTCACACATCGGCATTCTTGCAGTATAACTGTAAGTGTTAAAAGCATTTTGAGAGCTGATGCTTCTAGAAATCTGCCTGTGGTGCTGTGGGAGTATCTGCATTCTAGCATATGTAGATTTCCCATTTTTACATAGTGTCTTATGAAGAGTCAGAGGCCGAGTAGGCCATTTTTGAGACAGATAAGGATAATGACTTCTGCCTATTCCACAACTTCCACTATATCGTAAGTGACCCCTTCATATGAGAAAATTTAAGACTTAAGAAGTTTACTATGGAATGAATTCTGATTCCCATTTCTTTCAACCATAAATTTATATATGCATTTCTAGAAAAGGAGGAGAAGTCATCTTCCATATATAGCCAGTCATATATGATGTTTTTACAAATTGGAAGCACCTAGACTGTGTTTGTTTGGCTCCCAAAAAAACAGATGTTCTCTGTAGACTTCCATTTGAGGTGAGCGAGGTCCCAGGCATGTGTCCTCTGGCTAACTTATGCATGATATCCTTGTTACAACACAGAGTCAGTAGACCACTACATTTTGACACCTTGCCATCAGAAAAGGAGTCCACAATAGAGCAGCAAAGGTAATAGAATAGAAAGAGGCCAAGAAGACATTTGGACTGCAGACCAGAGACTGCCTTCCCTATCAGGGATTGTTAGAGTACAGGCAAAGAGAAAGGGATAGGGGAATCCTAAGAAAAAGACCTGCTCTGGTAGAGTTTTTAGTTTAATCTAGAACAGAAGCTGCTGTTTAAAAATGGATAATTACCAGGGTACATAAAATATTGCAAGATAACTTCAGGAGTCAATCAGAGGAGGTTAGAAACAATTGGGAAGAGTGACTGGTTAAGCAATTCACAAGGAAACAATGGGAGGACATACATATAACTCCCAAATATTCATAGATTAAAACTAAGCTAATTGCCCTTGTAAGCCATTTTAAGCTTAGCCAATTATCCCCTTGTGAGACTCAAACTCTGCACCTTGTGTTTATAAAGCAAACACCTTAACCATTAGGCCACCCTCCCAACAATCTCTAAAAGATTTAGGATTTTTGCTTGGAAGTGTTTGCATAAGTATTTTTATATCCCAAGCAGACTCCAGATTTTTTCCCTCAGTTAGATAGCAGATGTTGAAGGTGTGATGGAGAAGAAAGAGATAATTGGGAACATATATTTTGGGAGTGTAATGAGTTGGCAGAGTTTAAAAATTCCCTACAGAGTACTCTATCAGAAATATTAGGTGAACAAATGTGTGTAACTAAGGAAATTATTTTTTGAGCTGGGACACAGGATCTGAATTGCATAGACATAGCAAGGTCTTGTTAAGTTGAATTCTGGTGGTTCCCCAAAAAGCAATTAATAGAAAATAGAAACCAATGTATTTGAAGTCATGAATGTTTTAACAGAGATTAAAAAAAACTGGACATGAGATCTTAAGAAAAGGGTAAGAAGGAATTGCATAGAAAAATATGGAAGTTGTGGAAGCAATAAATGCAAAATAATGTTTTGGAGGAAGAGTGAGGTTTAAGGAAGGTAGGAATTAATCGAGTTATGTAATGCTGGATTGATAAGTGTATAAAAGAATATGTAACTGTGAACATGTTAACATGGTTTGTTTTATTTTATATAAATGTATGTTCGCCTATGTCTTATGTGATAATTCAGTAAAGGTGTTAAAAAAGGAGTCTACAGATTTGGACTTGGGAGGTAGCCACTTTGCGGCTCAAAGCCTTCAGCTGTTATTCTTGTATGTCCTAATCCCAATTCTCCATAGTGGGCCATGCAGTGAAGCAGCTTTCCTCTCTAACTGGATTTGGGTTAAAGAGAAGGTAGTTAAGATCCTCAACAGGGTAAAGAGTGGACTTTTTTGTATTCTGCTACAGTTGTGACTATAGCTGTGGTTATGGTGACAGAATATAAGCTCAGACAGTCCAGGGTAGATACGCCTTTCATGGAAAAGTATTATTTGGCCAATCCCGTCAGTATCAGGTAGAGAATCTACTGAAGAGGAAATAATTCATCTTCACAGTGAACATCCTTTGTAGGTCTCCTTAAGCTTCTTCCTTCCCTTCTTTTTCTATTTCAGATAATCCCAAGAGAAGTCTGACTGCAGACCAAGGAAGGCACTAAACATTAGTACTGCTTCTGTTGTTAGATGAAAACTGCATTCATCCATCATTTATAATCCTGACTAAATCTTAGGGCTGCATATTTCGGAATGGTTCTCCGTGTGTTTGGGCTTGGTGAGCTGTCAGAAGGAACCAGTGGGTTCAAGATGTGGCTGGAGATAGCTGTGTCTGAAAACACTTAGGTTTTTACCAAAAAAGCACCTTTAAGAGACCATGCTGTTTATACAGGGCTCATGGAATACACCCAGACTGTATTTTTCAAAGAGGCTATGTAGGTTGTCCCATCATTGGAGAGAGACCAGGATTTATTAAAAAGTCTGCAAATCCTTCTTGAGGGGTGACTTAAGATATAGGTAAGTACTAAGCAGTCAGTCTGTAGTCCATTGCAAGCATTGAAAATAAACTATTTTCAGAAGCTACCGGCAGCATGAAGAAGGGCAGTAGAAAATAGACCAGGGAGAATTTATTTAGGTTTATCTTGAAGGTGGCATTAGTGCTACACTTTATAACATGTACTGTAAGTTTGTTACAAAGTTGCTGGATACATTGGGATATAAATCTACCACGTCAACATGCCGTATCTATTTGTTTATGAAGGCATAATTCTTTTAACCTGGTATTTGAAGAAAATATTTGTTCTGTGAAGAAGTAAATTAAAAATGGTATAATCTGTTATGACTTTAAATGCTAGACATTGATCCCCCAAGGGAGTGTATAAGAAACTAGACTAGGAAAGCACAGCGTGTCTAACTGGACAGTCATAACTTTGCACATACGTATGATATCTGTTGTTAATAAATGCCTATTGTTTAGCCTACAGATATTTGTTATATGCTAGTCCTTCTAAGTCACTAATGAACTGTAGACAGTTTGATCTACTGTGCTTGTACTTTGTGCTTGTACTGTATTCACATCAAACGTTCTTTTCTCTATCACATTTAGTTAATCTGCTGTATGGCATAAGAGAACAGTAAGTGTACATAAAATTTGTAACTGCCTGTCTGGCCTGAGTAATGGCTGAAAATGGTACAAGAACCAGCCCACAGACTAGGACATCAAAGTTAATTTAAAAATAAATAAATAGCTACCCACTGATTTGGTGTCATTTTCAATGAAATGAATGAGTTTAAAGTGGCAGCACCTTTCTTTGGCAAAGCCGCATTAATGAGGTCCAGGATTTACAATTTTTTCAATGTCCAGATAATGATGTTCAAGGTACTATAATCTATAGTTTTGCATAAGATGCTAATGAGGATCATGACTCTATAGTTATCAGGGTCTGATGTTGGGCCACCCTTATGCAAAAGCATTACACTGTTTTTTTCCAGGCTTCCAGAATGTAACCAGTGGGAGGCTTAGATTAAATAGGTTAAGTAGAGGTTCAGGTAGGCTATATTTTGTACTGACAATCAGGCAACGTGGTATGCTATGTGGACCCATGCATGAGATGTTCATAGGTGTTTACTAGGCTAACAACCACTGACCACTGGCCTTTTTAAGCCTAGCCATGCATCCCAAATCTCTGTCAAGTTCTGATACGCTTTGATAAGTGTAAGCAGGGGTTTGGGAGATGAAACATTTACAAGCAGGGGCCTGGGAGATGAACCATTTACAGGTTGCCTGTGTCCATTAGAGACATGTACCAAACCAGGAATGATTTTCCTGTTCCACATGCAGTTGTCCAAGTTACAGTTAAATTGGGTTAGGAAGGAACTCTGCTTCACATGGATGGAGAGCCTGTTCCATAGGCAAGGTTTAAGTCTTTAGAATGGGTAGTTCTGTTGCTGTTTTTTTTTTTTTTTTGTGGATATGCAGGAGATCCATCAGAGGGGGGGGGGTCTGGCAATGCCCTGTAGGCCAGGAATAGATATCCCCTTAAATGCCAGTAGGAGACAGAATACAGGGACAGGGCCTTGAGGCAGTCTGCATAGGACATTTTACTTATGTCCTGCATTCTTGTAGCGAGGAACTTTTGTGGACATTCCAATAGTTGGATATGCCTGGTTAGGTACATACCAAAGGGGGGATTGTACTCAGTGACAGGTCTGATAAATGTTGAATACAGTGGAACAATGACTTCCCTTGTACTTAGATATCATACCTTTGTTTATAAGTTGCGCAACATAGTTCATAGTTAAGTACTAGGCTGCCTGCCTAAGGGCATATATAAGTCTAGCCAGAATGTGTTGGCTTTTGCCACCCCCTTAGATTAGTTCCCTATGCCTCGGTCCAGCAGAGTCATTAGTTCCTTGTAACTCTGGCCATTACTGTAGGCACATAATGGTCGAAGGCTAGATTACTGTCTATGTGTGTACCTAATTATCCAACTACCTGGTCAACTCTAAGGGGTGTGTTGTCCATATGATAGTTACATGGGGTGGATGACTTCCCAAGGGATACTATTATGTGTTTCTTGGCATTTAGTTTTAGTCCATGGCTCAGACACCAGTTTTTTGTCTGTGTCAGCCTCCTCTAGAGAACATTTGTGTCAATGCGAGATGCAATGACAGCTCCTAATTTGAAGTCATCTGCAAATTTAGTCAGCCAGAGAGCACTGACATTGGTGTTGTCTTCCGAGAAGTAAATGCCACAAATGAGCGGACCAAGGACTGATCCCTGAGGGACTCTACTTGTGACTGGCCTCTTTGTAGAGGTGGAATCCCCAATTCTAACGTCCTGGGTCCTGTCTGTGAGCCAGTTGGCTATCCACCTGGTGACATACGAGTTTGTACCTAACATCTTGAGTTTGTCAACAATGCCCAAGTGAGATATTGTGTCAAATTCCTTTGCCAGGCCAAGGTAGGCTGTGGGAGACATTTTTCCCTTATCCATTGCTTTGGTCACCTTCTCAAAGCAGCCCACCAGTTCGAGTAGGCATGATCTGCCCTTGACGAAACCAAACTGGGTTGGGTCCAGTGTCTGGAGGTTTACTATATCTCTATTGATCATTTCCATGATAATTCTTTCCATGCTTTACATATAAGACTAGTGAGACTTATGGGTCTGTAATTTCCAGGGTCTGTAGATGGCTCGACTTTGTGCAGAAGGATGACTGTTGCTGTTCTCCATTCATGAGGCACAAAGACTGTTTGAAGGCTACAGTTAAATACCTCTTGGCATTTGAGGATTATCAAGACTTATTCCAGAGTAATGAAAAGGAGTGACTGGAATCTGACGAATAATGGTAACTGTGAATGGAGTAAAATTTGGTCTCATTTTTTTTACTTGGATAGTAAACATTTACTTTGGGTCAGAGTAGGCAATTGTATTGTGGTCTTTCTAAAAACATTGTTGAGTATTAGGTCTCTTAGCTGTCTATTAAAGAAATATTTTTGGTTTTAGTTGCTATTTTAAGTTCATATTCAACATAAGGCTTGCTAATGATCCCCTAGTTTGCGTAAGTATATCTTAAAATAAGTAGAAGAGAGTTCTTGTAAGCGTTTAGTAAATGTTTATCTTGTCATATAATTTATTAATATGAATATTCTACCAGAGGGTTTTGTTTTTAAATTTTTCATTATATTTGGTGTGAGTAGGAATTGCCTTTCAGTACAGCTGTCTGCATGGGAGTAGAATTCAGAGGTATAGACAGCAGTTTTAGCAACATGAGGCATCAGCGGAGGACTACAGTGGAATTTAGAATCTCAAATAATGTTTTAGAGAAATCCCTAAACACAGTGGTATTTGCAGGGAAAGTACAACCTTTTTAAAGAAATCTGTTATTTATTGATGATTATATACACATTTGGAGGTGTACAAGAAATGGTGACATTTGTGATAATATAATCAAGAGTATTAGGGCCCCTTGTAGGATAGTAACTAGTTTGCATGATGAAGCTAGTATTTATAATGTTAAGGAAACATTTGGCATACTGACAGTTGGCAGTGCAAGTCAGTCATTTTACTGATAGATAGTTGAAGGCCTCAGGTAGAAAGGTGTGGTTTATAATGGAGATTTTGGCTAAGGTGGTAAAATAACTTGGCTAAGGTGGTAAAATAACTATCATGCTCATAAGGGGACATAGACTGTGTTTTGTAGCTGGCTAGGAAGTGGTGGTTAATCTTGTTTGTCGTGCTTTGGACAAGTAGGAGTTCAAACTTCTTGTCCCAAAGAATCTGTCATGAGGTGATGATATCTTTGACAAACACTCATAATCCTACACAGTTGCCAATAAGCCTGAAGACACCATAGACGTTAAACACAGGAATATGGAGAGTGCTTTTATTATTGTGAAACCATGTCTTTGTATCTATGAATATATGAATGTTTTCAAATTGCTGGAGAGCCTCAAGTTCAGGCATTTTTGTTTAAACTCCTAACATTGAAAAGAGCAACTTTAGTATGTTTCAAATTATAATGTACTAGGTTGGAATTTCCAGCATTTGGACTTTGTCTAAAAAAGGCACTGTGGGGGCAGCAAAAGCTTTATACAGAATGTGAAGGCTTTGATAAGAGAGGTGCAGACCATATCTGGCAAAGCAGGATGGCTTGCCAGCCATCTTATCCCAAGCTGACTCATACTGGATCTCCCTAGAATGACACTAGCTACATAGACGATTATCATGTGCTTGAATCATGGCATTATTCTGGATGATGCCAAAATACCACCCATGACCATTGCCTTTCCTCCCTCAGACACCTGCATAGAAAGCTTAGTCATATTCTCTTGTATGTCTGTCCGGTTAGAGCACCTAAGCTCACTCACTACGTCGCCACTGTCAAATCATAATTGTCTTTGTCAGAATGTTAGGTTCAAAGAGTCCCTATTACTTCTCAGATTCTCGCTCCAGAAGTGTTAAATGTCACCCTGTTCCAATCCAGTCTGGTTAGAATGGTGACCATATCCCTAACAACAGAGTCACCTATTACAAGGACAGTGTCTCAGTGGGAGGTAATGGCTTAGAGTCTGCATCATTATGACTTTTCAAGGTATGTGTATTGTATTTGGGTATGTAGGGTGAAGGTGGGTGTATTGTTGTATGAATTAATGACTGTGGTTTCTTAGTGCTTAGCCTTCCTAGTGAGACCTTCTTTTAAGGATCCGGCTCCCCCACTGAATCTTGGTATCATTAAAGAAAACCTGACCCTTTCTCCTTTAGATCTGGTGGCAACAGTAGAATGTCAGGACTTATCTTGGAAGACATTGTTTCTAGTTGCTACCTAATCAGTATCAAGACCTTTGGAATTACATGCCATATCCTGTTAACCTCCATACATAAGAAGAAGGTTACTGTGTGAAATACCAATGGCATTCATGCCAAAAGTAGCTATTGATTTAAATCTCAGCCAGTCAATAAGCCTACAAGTTTTCTTTCCAGAATTCTCTAACAGAAGGGGGGGTATAAGCTACACTGCATTAACGTCCGCAGGCGACTAATATTTTACTTTCATAGAATTAGAGGTTTGACTCATTCCCTCCAGTGGAACTGGGGAAGTTTGCCTTAACTTCCAATGGGTGGAACCTAAGCTTTTTGACAGAATAAAATTATGTCCTCACATTTCAAACAAATGTTCATATCTCTGGAACCATAGATATTATTGGAAAAGTGTAAATTTAAAATTTGTCAGCACAAACTATTTTAATAATAGTAGTTTTCATTAGGGTCTAGGTCTTAAACAGGATTTTTAAGACATGGTAAACACAGTAACTAAGTTTGTAAAATATTTGTATATAGCGTACAATATCTCAGCAACCTCTCAAGTTATACACATACTGTAACCAGCATTGTTTTCATCCATTTGAGAGCTTTCACATGAGATTAAGGAGTTGTGTCTGTACTACCTGGTTGTCATGATAGTTAGAAAACATGAAATTTATGACAATGTAAGTAAATATTATATGAAAAAGAATTAATACATCTTTATTAGCGCTAGATAGTGTTCAAATATCAGTACAGTTGTGTTTGCAATTGTGTAAGCTTTAAGATAAAATCTTTCAATACTTTGTATGTGTAGCTTGGTTTTGGAATTATTAATGCAAATATGAATAAGCAATATTTGATGCCTAGAGGCATCAGTAGGATGTAATTACAGAAGCACCTGGAGGCATCACATGGCTGTAATGAGAATGGATGACCAATTTTTCATGTCCTTTACATCTCAGAGTGGGCCAGAAAATTTCCAGGTTTACCTTGTCCACATGGCTCTATGACTTTGCATTATGTACTGTTCCTTTCTAGCAATAAGACGATACCTGTTTAAACCAGAGTTCATTCAGCCAGACCTTTTGGTTTTCTCACTAATTACATATCTTTAACCTATTCCAAAAATGTATTAGTGGATACTTGTGCTGATGTGACATGGGCTTTGCAGAATAGTTTTGCAAGACACTACCAGGGGGGATGTAATCTCAAGGACCAGGTCTTCCTTTGGGGGCCACTATCCTCTGTGGTAGTCTGTTATGATGACACCCAGGATGTATAGCTGGGGATATGGCCCTTTATTTGAAATGGATGGACTGGCCCATGTATATGAAAGTGCATATATCATGTTAGCTCTTTGTGATTCCATGTCCATCAACTTCAGCATTATCTCCTTCCTTTCTCCTCCTTTGAACGTTGTCCTGTCCTTACTGACTTAGTTGACAAAAGTTGAGATATGTAGGAGAAGGCATATTTATAGTCACTGGTATTAGAATGTATAGATTTATTTATTTATTTTATTTTATTTTACATTTGTTGACCTGGCTAATCTAACTGGATATATGTCCATTTTCAGTAGAGGCCCAGGGAGAAAAGCTCCACATAAAAAACAAGAACAAGCAAACATTACAACTTCAAGTTACAGTTTACTTGTCAGACACAACAGGTGTTACATGGTAACTTAGCATTCATGACAGATAATAGCAAAAAATATATAGAAACCCCCTTTTTTTGTAGTTGACATAACAATAGTAGAAGAAAAGAGTATTCAGAAGGATGTGGGAGATTCACAAAAGAAAGTTATAAATACGGCACAGGAGAATAGAATAGTTATAAACAAGATTGGGAGAATTAGTTAAGGGCAGTGACTTAGCTATAAGGCACTGAAATAACTATGCAGTCTTTCATGGGTACAATAAGTCTAACTTAGAAGGTAGTGGTCTTAAAGTGGCTATAAAGTGAGTAGTAAATTGGTGCTATAACCAAGGATAACAGGAAGAGAGATCTTAGTCAGGGTTAGTACAAGGACATAGCCAGTGGGTTGTAAGGTATAATTTGAGTTTCTTTTTGAATAGTGCAGTTGAAGAAAGAGATGTGAGTTCAGCCGGAAGAAGGTTCCAACTTTTTCCCACAGTGTTAGAGAAAAGGGAATCTCCTGCTTTATTGTTGGGTTTTTGTCTAGATACCAGTAGTTTATTTGCTAAGTGTAGGTTTGTGAGATTTTTATATGGGCTGATTAGACTCATGAGAATTGGTGTATTACATGGGTGATGAAGGGTTTTATGGGCAATAATCAGTTGGTGGAATAGAATTTGATTACGCAGTTCCAGCCAACCTAGTTGCTTCAGATTTTGGCAGTGGTGGGTTCTGAAAGGGGAGCTGGTAGCAAATCTGGCAATGTTATGTAGGAGATTGCCAGTTTGTTGAGGTTGCTTTTAGATAGATTTGTGTATATAGGAGAGGCACAGAAGAGAGTTGAAATAAGGTGAGTGTGGGCAATAGTATTTCTAGCTATGGGAGTAAGGAAGGATTTAATTCTATAGAGGGAGCCTAGTTTTCGGTTAACTGATTTTATTGTGGTATTGATATGAGTATCATAGTTAAGGTTGTGGTCAATAGTTACTCCTATGAGTTTGGTGGTAGTGTCTTGAGATATGACTGTGCCATTATTAGATATAATAATGAGGTCAAATGGGGTGGACTTTTGTGTAGGAGCAAAGAGCAATAGTTTAGTCTTTTTGGGGTTAAGGAGAAGACAATGCTGTAAAAAACATTCTTCTACTAGTTCAAAGACATTTTGTAGAGGGACTGCAGTTCAGATGGACCTGTAGCTGAGCATATTAATGTGGAGTCATCTGCGTATTGTATGCATGTAGCTTGGGGGATACTTATAGTTAGATCATTTATAAAGATGGAGAATAGAAGAGGGCCCAAAATAGAACCTTGGGGTACACCAAGTGTGACAGGAAGATGGGTGGAGAGGCTGTTGTCCCAAAGCACTGCTTGTTGCCTGTTTTCTAAGTAGGACTTGAACCATTGAAGTGCTTGAGTATCAAGTGAGAGGCACTTAAGAATATTCAACAGTAGCTCGTGGTTAACCATGTCAAATGCTTTTGAGAGATCAATAAAGATTGCAGAGGACAGGGTGATATTGTTACGGTTTTTGTTAATGTGGTCAGAAAATTATAGGAGGGCAGTAGTGGTGCTATGGAAGAGTCTGAAGCCATGCTGAGAGCTAGCTAATAGTCTGTTTTGGAGAAGGTGGTCTTAACAGTTGACGGTGAATGCATTTCTCCATGATTTTGGCTATGGGAGAGAGAAGGGCAATTGGACAAAAGTTAGAAAGTTCTGTTGAGTTGCCACCTTTGTGTAGCGGGATTATATGGGAGACTTTTCATATGGATGGGATGGTACCTTCTGTTATGGTTCTATATATTAGGATAGAAATAGGGTAAGCTACAACTTTAGCTGCTATTTGCAGTTATTTAGCAGGTAAGAGGTCAGCAGATGGGGTAGAAGGTTTGAGTTTTTGAAGAAGGTTGAAGATGAGGGATGTAGGGACAGGTTGTAGTTGGAAAGTAGGTGGAGAGTTAGTTAAGGAGGTGGGAAGATTAGAGGATACAGGACGTAGAGAGTTAGCAAGTGACTGGATGGCTTCAGTAAAGAAGATATTAAATGTATCAGCAATTTGTTTGGGAGTCTCTTGGGAAATACCTGATGGGGTTGGTGTCTTAAAGTTGCCTGGATGTAGGAGTCTATTGATACCTGACCCGAATTTTTGTGGTCTGTATTGATTGGTCTGTTGAAGTTGAAAGTAGAAGTTTCTTTTATCTAATAATATTGATGCTTTAGTAGAATTTCGAAGTTGTTTAAATTTTAAATGATCAGATGGGCCTTTCAAAGTACGCCATGTGGCCCAAAAAATTTTTCTTAATAGAATTTTTTGTTTAGTTTCCTTTGTAAGCCATGGATCAGTTTTGGTACTGTTTCTAAGAGTGCAAGAGGGGGCATGGTAGTTCAAGATTTCTAGGAACTTAGAATTGAAGTGTGCCTCTGCTTCCTCTAGCTGGAAGTGTTTTAGGGGTGACCATTTGCATACACTAAGTTCATTAAGGAAGTGTTCAGGGTTGAAATGCTAATTGGAGCGAGTTGTTCTGAAAGTTGAGGGGTAATGAATATTACTCTTTTGTCTAATTATATAAGTTAGTGAGTGATCACTGAAGTCGTCTGGCAGGATGCCTGACAAATATGTTGGGGAGTGAGTATTTATTAGAATCCAATCTAAGGTACTTTCTTTATTGGTAGGTTTAGGGATTCTGGTGGGTGAGGTGATAGTTTGGGAGAAGCCTTGTAGGTTTATATGGCTAGTTGGGTTATCAGTATTACAGGTATTCCAGTCTATGTTAAAGTTGCCTAGCAGTATGGTTTCTTGTGGATAGTTATTAGAAAGCCAGCTAAGGAGATTTTCTAGGGGTGGGGGGTGATGTTATTACCTGGAGGAAAATATGAGCAAATAATGTAGATGGACTTACTAGTATTTAGTTGTAGCTTAGAGATGAGAATTTCAGTATTGGTATCAGGTGGTGGGAGGGTATCTAGTAGGATAACTTGGAGCCCTGCTTTGTAAATTAAGGCCACGCCCTCACCTTTCTTGTTAAGGCGATCCATCCTTAAAATACTATATCCTGGAGGGGTGATTTCATAGTCTTGGGTTGTTGGTTTTATCCATGTTTCAGTTAGGCATAGGATGTCAAATTCATGAACATCCAGTAGAGCATGAAGGTGAGTATTATTTACACTTCTCATATTTAGGTGAGCTATGAAGAGGGAGTTTGGAGGTCGTGTAGGGGTGTGAAAGAAAGAAGGAGAGGGTCTAACTGAGTTAGGAGGACCATTATTTATAGGGCCAGGATTGGGATCAATGTCACCATCCAGTTGGAGGTGTTGGTGTAGTCTAAATGTGTGAATTAGGGAAAGATTCAATATGTTATGGGTTCTCTTGACTTGGTAGTGTTTTTAGGTAATATGGATAACTCTATGATACTTTGGGAGGAGATAGTTGGTTGTAGATGTTATGTTAATGTGTTTAAGGGTGGCTGATAAAGCAGGTAGGGATGTTTGTTTAGAGGGCTGGTGGAAATTAGTGTAGCTAAGATGTTCATACGCCGTTAGAATATAGGGAAGGAAAAGGAAAGGAAGAATAGAGAATAGGAGTAGGGGTTTGAGGTATGCTGATATGGGTGAAATAGGCACTGTAATGAAGAAGTTGAGGGTAGAGAGTGAATAAGTGAGATGTGGTATGAAGTGGGAAGAGTGATGTAAAATGGCAGGACTACCCTTAATGAGATGGGGGTTGGGATTGGACAGAGGGGATGTGGGAGTGGCTAGAGAGGGATATGTTTAGGACCACTGGGGGTGGGTCGGAATTGGGGGTAGGATAGGGGAGTGGAGTTAGCCCGCAGGGCAAATGGAGCATGTAGAGCCAAAGCGGAGGAGAAACCAGAGAGTGTATCAGTGAATCCAGGGAGCAGAGCCGAGGAGAATAGACTATAGGGAAGACACTCAGAATTTGATTTGAAAAGAGGTGTGCTAGAGACTAGAACAGGGCAGAGAAGTGTTTAAAGGGAATGGTGGCTGGAAATTGAGGTTTGGAAAGAGGGCTGTGTTATTTAAACAAAAGTATTGCTATACATTAGGATACAGAAAATCAGCATGAAATGCTGCCACCTAGAGGCCAAATCAGGTATTTACAAGGCTAGATCTCGGAGACTTCAGGGGAAGTGCAAAGGGACTAGGAAGGTAGAGAGAGGGATCAAAAATCCATGGTAGGCTGCTGGCTGCTGCTCACCGGATAGTTAAACAAAAATTTCACAAGAGATGTCTCCTTTCTTAGCATTTAGATCCTTAGGCAACTAGCTATAAAACTCATTGTGGAGAAGAGAGGAAATTGAGGTGCACTGTGGGAGTGAGGGGCAAATCTTTAGCTTCAGACTAGTCCTGAAGATGCTGAATCAGTACTGCCTGCAGTGACCATTCAGTTGAAAGACATGGATCATGAGCAGTACGCTTGGATTTGTACTTACCTGATAAGGGAGGAGCAGAACACAAGGATGTTTGAATTGGAGCTTGAAGATATTCGCTTGGAAATTGACTAGGCCAGATAAAAGATTTTCTGACTATGGTAGAATCATGATGACTTAAAAAGAGAGAGTTTTCCATGTAAAATACCTTTCAACTGTGTCTGTCTGAAGAGGAGTACCAGTTACATAATATATGAGGTGGGAGCCGATTTTTTTCTTTTCTTTTTGTTGAACACTACTCTTTAGCACTTGTTTGCATTTAGATTGAGTCACCCCTTGCTGCAGCTGTTTGGTATCAGTGGATGAGTACATAGTGCTCAGATTTAAGTTGTCACCAAACTTAGTTAACCACATGTCTATGATATTGGTTTGGATATCTGTAAAATAAAAGCCAAACAAGAGAGAACCCAGCACTGATCCCTGTGGTAGACCACTAGTTACAATGTTATGTTCAGAGACAGAACCAGCAATGTGGGATCTGTTGGATAGCTAGTTTGCAGTCTGGTGGACTGCTTAAAGGTTTATATTAAGTATGTCTAATTTTTTAGTAGTACTAGAGTGAGGAATTGTGTCAGAAGCTGTGGCCAGGTCAAGATAAGCACTTTGCAAAGAGATACCTCTGTCCATACCCTCAATAACATTTTCAAAAAAATCTTACTGGGTTCAGGATACAGGACCTGCCTTTCACAGAATCAAACTAATTGGGGTCTAGATTAATTAAGTTGCCCATTTCTGCATAAATGAGGCCTCTATGACTTTGCAGCTAAGGCTGGTAAGGCTTGTGGACCTATAATTGCCTGGTTCCATAGAGGGTTTGCCCTTGAGGAGGGAAGCCACAATAGTTGCTTTCCAAGCTTCAGTCACAAACTCTGTGAATTGGCTGAAATTGAACAGCATGGAGGCCTGGATAGTTTATTCCTGGCACTGATGAGAATGCAGCCTGTTAGATTGTCTGGTCAAATGGATGTATTCATTTTAGCATTTGGTAGGGATTCTGAGACTTTTTTGAAAGTGATTTAAGGAGGAAAAACTGGATCTTCCAGGATAGTGGGAGGTGGGGGGGGGGGGTAACAATGTGAGCAGATGGGTAAGGTTAGCACAATTTTTTTCCGCACATATATTGGTATTAGAATGTGTGATATTGTTATGGATGAGCTCAGTGCATTTTAGACATTATTCTGACATAACTCTACCTACATGTACACATTTTGTAACTTCATGTGTGTTTCACTAATTGCAAAAACTTATGCTTATTTATTTCTTAGCTTTTCTGTGTTGTTAACCAGAGTAGAGGTTTGTATAATAGCTTTTCAAAACACAGACTGATTAGTTCTTACTAAAATGCTGTTAAAGGGTTTTGTATGATAGTAGAAAGTACAGATATTGAAATCTCTGTGATGCATCACTTACGTTTTATTCCTTTAGAGTACAAGTGGATGAAGGCCTATCATCAGTTTTCCGAGCTTTGAGTGCTCATATTCGGCCGGATACCCAGTTGGTGAGTATTATTCTAAGAAAACATAGTAAAGATTTCTTTTTAAATTTCTTTTACGATGCCTGAGCGATCATGAATATCAATTTTTTTCCATTTTAGTCAATCTAGTTTACTCTTTCTTGTTTCATAATGAAGTACACTGCATAGCATGAAAGAGCAAGAAAGCTGTTTTATACCTTGAGGTTTTTAATTTAAGAAGAGCATTTTGATTTTATTTGTTAATTTGTCTTTAGGTGGGTAGTAGGACTTGTCTGAAGACCCTTTTCAGAAATGACCTGGGATCATGGCAGAGAAGTGCATTAATGCAATTTGCATACCTGGACAGAATTTCATTCATTAATGCACAGTGGTTACAGAATACTTTCATGCACATGTGGGAATAATAAAAAATAGCATTATTGTAACTGCTGTTAGAACCTGTTATTAAAGAATAAAACTAGTAAATGGCTTTATCACAGACCAATAACAGCAACTACTTTATTGAAACAAATCAAATAACCACCTTGGTCTTCACATAAATCTATAAACTTCATCACATTCTCTTCAGTAATTCCCAGTAAACACATTTATTCAAAAACGAATCACTTGGCTAAAAAACAGCCAGTCGCTTTTTGTGTTGTAAAGTAAAAATGTTAAAGAACACATTTAAAATGTGTCATGTATCATATAAAGCTGGTGGTGCTCACGCATTTAAAGATACTTGCCATTTTATTTATTTATTAGCTAATGCTGTCTTAATATCTATCTTGATATCGTCACCCCTTATCCCTACAGCTATATAATCCACCACATAAAATAAAAATCTTTTCCAAGTGCAAAAGTTCTTATTGTGTTTGTAAAGTGCATTGTTTTCATCATTATTCTTTATACAGGAATATATACAAAAAATCAGGCACGAGCAATCATTTCCTTCTAGCCTGCCGATATAACAAAAGATTTTCCGATAATAAATGTCCAAGTTGTTTTTAAAAATATCTAACCTAGTGTTTTAATATAACTTGGTAACCTATTCCATGCATCAGCTCCTCTCTCAGAAGACCCAAGAGCTGTCATTCCTGTATAATCTCCTACACAAGTTGTGTAATGATTCTGTACTAGACTTTGATAACCCCAAACATTTCCAGAGGTAGTCATGTCTTAATGTCCTATATACCTGAATAAGGTTTTATCTTAAATATATATACGAGATACTATACAAGTTCAGATATTTTAATCTTTCATAATAACTTAAACCTTAACATCCATGAATGCCTTTGGTATAATTCTGCTGTACTCTTTCCAGTTTACTGATGCTCTTCACAATTTGCTCATCCTAGTTTTCTTAATAAGGTTTCGAGAACCTCTGGTGTTCTATGCAGTGTGAATGTTGGAGTTGGGTGCCTTTAGTTGACTCCATTGTAGTGGCCAGTGGTATAAAGAAAGATCCCCTGGAAGAGAGCTCAGAAATCCATTCCCTATTGGTGAGTTTTAGACATTAGACCATTTTAGAAAATGTATCAAGTACCTTCTATGTAAGAACTCTTTTTTAACTATATGATACACATGACTGTGAGTTGGGGGGAAAACTTGATAAATAAGTTTTGCTGTGGCCTACAATGAAAGTGTCCCAGGTGGCTATTTTGGATAATGTGTCTAACCTCCACATGAGACTGTTACATAGTGTAGTTAATGGAGTGGTATGTAGAGCTGGCTGTAGCATCACCAGAAATTTCCAAAACAGTCACCAACCCAGTAGCTGAGGTTATCTACATAATCAAAGATTTCTCAATGCTCCCCTTATGGGAAAACCACTTAATCCCCAAGAAATGTACCAACTGTCCCACTCTGGAGGCATTCAGGGTTGACTTTTCCTTCACCTTCCTGTGTGGTAGGCCATCACACAGGGCATGTGGATTAGGGAGATATCAATTGGTTACAATATCCCCTGTGTATTTCTTTCCAGCCACACCTCTTTACCCTTACGAGATGCCTTAACCTGGCAATAAGATACTAACAAACTAGAGATAGCAAACCTGTTATCAAACAGATCCAACCACAATCCCACCAAGCCAGAGCAAACCTGAAGTTTATTCGGGACTATTTGTAGTTCCCTAGAGGACAAAGGACCTTGTGCTTTTAGTAGATCTGAGAGGACTAAATTAGTATATAAGGAAAACAAAATTCCAGATGATAGTGAGTCCTTCCATGTTTACAGAAAGGAGACTGAATGTGCTGTCTAGATCCTCAAAATGCCTATCTGTAAATTAATATAGCTAAGGCATTTCACTTTCAGTTTTAAGCCCTGTCATTTAGTCTCACCACAAAACAGGATGTTCACCAAATTTGTGGTGACCAGAACACCTTTTCATAGACTAAAGGGAACATGAGTTTTCCATTACTTAGATGACATTATTTTAACAGCCATACCGGAGGAGTCATTGATTTAAATAAAGGGTAGTTTAACTCCAACTGTTTAGGTCTTTGGGAGTTGAAGGGGATACCACAAAGTCTCAGAGTGAGCCATCATAAATATATATTTTAATCAGATGCCACATGACATGAGATCCTGAATAATCATTCTTCAACACTCAGAGTCTCTAGTTTTCAGTCCAATGTTCTTCTACCCAGTACTCTATACTTCTGGTTCTAATGAGAGCTGCAATTTATTTTCATGGCCATTCTTAAAGTACCAAATGAGGTCTAGTGAGATCAACATAGAACCTATGTCTCTTTCTGTTCAAATTTTCAATACTTTGATTTCAACATCTTCAGTGGCAGCTACAAGAGTACAGTGTTTCCAGGCAGTTCCTTTGGTCTTCCTTCCCCTGTTAAGACCTGTCACCATAAATGCATCTACCCTAATGTGGGAGAATGTGCATTGTTTAGGGGACATTATCCAAGGGACCATGACACAAGAAGAATCTTCCCTACAATCAGTGTCTTGGAGATGAGGATGGGCATCTTAATGTTGTTGGCTGTCCAGGAGGCTTTCACTTTGGGTAAAGTTGCTGTCCACTCCAACAGTATGGCTCTGATTCAGTACATCAGGAGGCAGGGAAGAATTCTACCCCTTCTGTTTTGGGGCTATGTGGCTCTCTGAATGGACTTTTAAACCAACTTTCTACTGGACAAACTCAGTCAGTGTTTATTGATTTATTGTTAGTGGTTCCTCAATCAGTAGATGCCATCCTGTTGTAGTAGGAAAGGCATTGCTTTAATCCATTTGCTACCCCAGCTGACTCTCAAAAGCATCAGATATTAATTTCCTAATTCACCTATAGGGACAGGCACCACAGGATGCTGCAAGTACAGTCATGCTGTACCCCTCTCCATTGTTTGCAGCTATACAAAATTTCTACTGAAAGCTAAAATTTACAAGGCCATTGTTATCCACATAGCCTCATTCTAGCCCAGGCAAGTATGATTCCCTATCCTGTTGCCTAAAAGAGAAGCCTGTTCTCCAGAGCTGTCCTTTCCAAACTATGTAGCAAGCATTAACCAGATCTTCATTCTCTGAGATTAACCACATTTTTTCCATTCTCCTGAAGACCAAGGAACACTTTATGCCCTTTTCATGTGGTCCATATCCTTACAACATCTAAGAAGCCATCCACCAGTAAAATATACCGATGTAAATAGACAAAATGTGCTGTATGATTAGTTGGTCAAGAGCTAGATCCTTTCTCCACTCCAATTCCATCAGTCTTGCATATTTTCGCTAATAGCTTTGATCAAGACTGCAGTGATTTATCTGCAAAATAATTTAGAAGCCATTTCTGACTTTTACCAAGGAAGGTGTTTCTCATCTTTAGCATATTTAAAATTTTGTAAAGCGTTGCTGAAGTTGACTTTCTATCTTAGATTTACCTTCATGGAAGCCATTCGTTCATGGAACTTAAAATCTTTGCTACAAAATTTACTGTACCTCCTTCCAAAGTTACTACTAAAGTAAATTTTAAGTCCTTATCACGGAAGAACGTTTCCCCCTTGTGGCAGTTACCTCATTTAAAAGAAATATTGAAATCCAACTTCTCTCCTCAAAATGTCCATTTTTTACATTCCATAGAGACAGGTTGTTTCTGGATACACACACAAACACAAGAAATTAATTTTCTTTAGTCAGTTAGTCTTCCCTTAGCACTTTAGTTTGGAAGAGTACTTTATGCTCAACAACTATGCTTTGATTTAACTAGAAAAAAGATGGGCTGTTGCTCTCATTCACATTCAACAGATTTAGACAGAAACTATATACAGTCACCCTGTCCATGTGGCTCTCATATTAGCTCATTTTTTTATTTATTTTGCTACAAGAGGTGCACTGCAACTTTACCATGTAGCACATTCAGCTACATATATATCTGCTTTTTAACAGTTTTTCAAGAATTTTCTAGTTGATATTTTTTCAACTGCAATTTGGGGTTCACTGCATATTTTTACAAGGTACTATTAGCTGAATGTGATCTCAAGTTATGGATCTTCCTTTGGGATTATCATCCTTTGAGATATTCTGGCTTGATGATTGTTGATAGTTTTATGTTGGAAACTCTGTTGCACTGTGGAGATGGACAGAGTACATCATAAAAGATACAAAAGTTATGCACCTTCCATATCAAAGGAATGGCAGTAGCGTATAAGCTAGTTCATGTCCTGGTTAATGTGAAGGCAAGGCAGATATTGAACACAGCTAAATATCCTGTTAACCAAGGCAAATTAAGGGGTTAAAGGCACATCATGCCACCTGAATATATCAGAAGAACTGCAGAGCATATAACCTTAACAACAGAATGAGGTCTAGCCAGAAAACAAAAAGTTATGAACTTGACATAAAGTTAACACTTTATGATTCGCATCTGTCCATCTTGGAATGAATACTAGTATTCAGATTAGAACATATTTCTTTAGTAGACATCTTTACTGATTCCATCACCAGTCACCATACTACTTTTGCTAAATGGAATCAGTTGAAACCAGTGAGAACCCATAGATACCAAACTGTAACTTTAAAACATTGTTGGGAACCCCTCTAAAACAGTTATTTCTTCAAATAAACCAGAGACCACTGCTTCCCTCCCCCTTTTATAGATAAGACTACTGACTAATTTTATTCTATAAATAGATTTTTAAATCATTTACTTCACTAAAACAGAATCAGTAACTTATCCCAGCCCTGGATGTCACCAGATCTAAAACACTTTTGATAAATGTTCAGGTAAAGTATACCAAGATTGACACAGAGACAGCACTATAGATACCTTAAGAACAAGTGTAAGTCAGTTATCACAAATGTGGAGTTACTTTGAGAATATAATCCCAGCAAGCTGCTCACCCAAAGATTTCTGAAACCTAGCAAAAACATACTTAAAGTAGATATCAGGTTTGCCCCTCACCATTCCTTAATGTCCACAGTAAAGCAAATAGACATTCTGATAACTTAGTTCAGAGCTCTGCATCTGCCATGCCTTCATCCACCGTTGTCAAAGTCTGCAACTCAATCCCTACACACGGCTTATCTGGCTCTGATGACCTTGTCCCAAAGTTCTTGAAATGGGAGCAAAATCAGAGTTCATCTCTGTAGCTAATTTCATAAACAGGTGTGTAAAAGCAGTCAGTGGACCACCCATCAGGATGGAATCTTGCGTAATTCTTTTCCATAAGGGTAGGGTGTTAGTGAACCTAGCAACTACAAGCCCAGTCCTATACATTCATAGGTAAGCAGTAGGCTTACTGCCCTTGTGGGTCATTTTAAGCCTAGCTAGTTTCCATTTTTGTGCTTGAATTAACCTATCCCATTTGTTTAGAGATTGGGCTTACCCATCCCATGGCCAGTAATTATATAGTGTCCCTAATGAGAATAACCATGATCATAACATAAATAATTTGAGAGGACCCATACATGATATAAAGCATTTATGAACTGCCTCTGTGTCATTTAGTAGCACAGGGGGAAGATTTGGGGTAAATTTTTTGTTTCCCATCAATAGATCCAAGTTGCACTTGAATATGGACAGAGCTATCTTTGTTTAATATGGAAGGGAAGTCCTTTACACAGCAGAATTATCATCTGCTATTTTAAACCTATTTCCAAAAAAATGTGAATGAATAATATATCAACAGTTCTTCTTACATCTAATAAAATCCAGCCTTCTTCCCAGTACATAGCATGGCATTTGGAAGGGGCATTCAGTAACCACCGTGTTCTTAACATTAACATATCACATTAGACTGAAATTTTATTCTAGAATGATTGTCAAAAACTTATTTCTTGACCTTTCAACAGCTTTCAACATGGTAAGTAGTACTAAATTTGTAACCATACCCTGCAGTGTTTTTCCTGTATTTTAGTTAACAGTAAATTTAAGGTTAGATGGGGTCAAGAGGCTTCAGGTGACTTTTTGTCAGCCCTGTGACTGACTAGTGCAGCTGTCTAGACATTGCCCACTATGCAGACAAAATAGCTCTGTTATGGGACTTCCAAGATGGCTGCACATTGAGTAACAGCTTAATTCTGCCTTTCCCAGTCTGAGAACAAAAACTTAGCAGAGAAAACCAGTGGACCTAGGTTTCTGGTAGATTTCAGTAACTGACTAGTAAGTCCACTACCTAGATGCCAGGAAAAAAGAAATGTAAAGGACTTGGAGAAAATTCAGCTACAAAAGTTGAGGAACAGAGACTGGGAAAAGTACTGCAGGTGTTTAGAAAGAAGCAGTGCAAGTTCCAGACATGACTTCCAGTAACCTAGATGAAAAGCTGCACACAGACCTGGTTAAAATAAATAAAACACTGATGGAGTATATCAGTACAACAATAAACAGATGGAAAAAAATGGAAGAATTTTTGAACAGATCTTCTAGTATGGTGACAGAACTGCAAAACTCAGAGGTTGAAATGAAGAAAAAGTCTGCACAAGAAGAGATGTTTCAAAAAATAATAGAATTAGAGTACAGAGCATATAGGGAAAACCATAGATTTTCTGCTGTGCCAGAGAAGCTGGAATCATCAGACTGTATTAATTTTATGAAAGTACAGATAAGCAACTGGACTGGTATTCCCCAACAAAAATTGTTATTTGAAAGGGCACATTGTGTATATGCTCCAAATCTGGCTGTGAAAAAACAACCTAGATCTTTAGTAATAAAAATACAATCTTACCAGCAGAAGGAGTTGATTCTCACAAAACTATGGCAGAAGGACAAAGTACTAGACTTGGGAGACAGCAGAGTGTGTGTGGAGAATGACTACTTATTGCACACCAGTCAGAAGAGGAATACATTTATTTCATTGGATATGACATGCCAAGAAGCTACCCACCTATCCTCAAAATATTTTTCCTTGGAGGAACAAAAACATTTCTTGATGAAGTAGATGCTAAGGAAGAAATACAAAAGGTTGTCCAACAAATAAAGAGCTGTGAAACATATGGAGATTCTACTACTTGTTCTTCAGGTAATAAAGACCACAGAGAGACGGTGCCAGTGAAACCATTCCCAGTTTTTCAATGGAAAATGATGGAGAGACAAAAAAGCACAGAAGTTGACTAGAAGAATCAAGAGTGCACTAGAGATGAAGCAGAGACAGGGTTAGGGAGATGGAGATGAACAGGAATAGAACAAAAGAATCAGGAAAAAAATAGACTTTCTTGGCTGTGTTAAACTTGTAGGGGACTCTAAAGCATATGTCCTACTTCATGTCATTACCATTTGAAGACTAAAATCAGTAACCTGGAAAATGAGAAATGTGGGATTACAAAGCAATAATTGCATTACTGAAACAGAACAGAACAAGAAAATCTGGAAATATTGAACTTGTTTGGACTTTGTTAAACTTATAGGGGACTGTAAAGCATATGTCCTGTTTCATGTCATTAATGTTTAGAAAAATACTCAGGTTGATGGGAAGAGAAGGAAGAGAGTTAACTTAAGTAAAACAATTTTTAACAGTATTACTTAAGGTTGCATGGACTGCGATGGTGGTGCTGCGGTAGCGTTGTCGCCTCACAGTAAGACGCTGTCCGGTTCAATTCTCATCTAGAGCGTCTTCTGCGTGGAGACATGCATGAATGGGTGTACCTTCGTTGAAGGTTATGCATCAGGGCTGGCAACTCGGCACGTAAAAATCTTCTGCCAATCATTAGCAGACCGGAGTTCTGCTGTGGCGATCCCTAAAAGCCGAAAGAAACAACAACATTACTTAAGGTTGCATAATTTTCTCTGCATGTTATAACATTTTTCAGTTATTTTTAAGTGTAACGAGGAAACTAATGTAAATAGGTATTTCTGTGTATTCTTTTTGTTTCTTTCTCCCTTCTTCTCTCTTTCTCTTTGTTTAGTTTTAAGAAATGTAGGCACTGCAATGTTAGAAAAAAAGGGGGATCTAGTTAAAAGAGCATGACAAAAGAAAAAAATAGTGTGCTTTTTCTCATTCTTGCATAGGGGAATGACTATATTAGCTTTATGTAGTAACAAGTTTTGACAGAAATCAAGTAAATGAAAAATAATATTAAATATTATATGGGTTTTTTTGTAGTAAACAGTCCTGTATCTGTTTTTCATGTCACTAGCAGACAATCTGATAAAGAGAAATGGCTTGGAATAAATGTTTTCTGAAAGCATTCAATTGTTTCCCAGTTGGGAGATCTACAAAGATAGGGCAAACCCAGAATCACAGGCTCTACCATGCATCTTAGCATGGATAAGCTTTCTTTCTGTTTAGCTGGAGTCTGTGTGTGTGGCTGTCAGTTTGGGAGTTGTTCCTATTAAGGAGGTAAAACTTGAATATTTGAAGATGCACATAGTTTTGTGTGTTATTAAGTTAGGTTTTGGAGGTAGTGTGTGCGTGTGTGTGTGTGTGTGTGTGTGTGTGTGTGTGTGTGTGTGTGTGTGTGTGTGTGTGTGTGTGTGTGTGTGTGTGTGTGTGTGTGTGTGTGTTGGATGATTTTTAGTAAAATGAAAAGTTATGCAAGATATGACATAGGCTAAACTGGAGGTGACAAGAAACAGTTGTACAAAAGATTAACATGCCAAGCAGTGCATGCATGTAACACAAAAGCTGGAACTAGACACTTAATAAAAAGCTGTTATACATAAAAGGTGGGAATAATAATCCCTCAAGAGTATGATTCTTTCTGTAATGTCTTTACATGTAAATAGTATCACACATTTATTTGCATTGTTTACCAGGAAAGTCCACGGGCTGAAGTGAGCCCATTTTCAATGGAAGCCAGGGAGAAAAGTGCCAACATAAGTACATACAATATACATACAACAAAAAGTATTACAAAAATGTTGTTTAAAAATTGCAGAGAATTGCAATAAAATATTACAAAAATATAGAAGTTACAGAAAATTACAATACATGTACATGCAGTAAAGAATAAAATATATGTACAGTCAGGCACAAGGAAAATAAAACATTTGCAGTAATAGTTAATGTAATATTTCATTGGATGCCAGCTGGTTGTTGGATTATGGTGAGGTATGGTTCATAGGTTCATAGCTTGGTACTAGGCTATCAGCCCTAGGGCCTATACAAGCCTAGCCATAACAATTCCCTGGCTATTTCTTCCCACACTATTTACTTCCCTGGACCTCTGTCAAGCAGGGCGACTGACGTGATCCCCGGGGTAAATTTCCTTTCTCCCATCCAATCGTCAAGGTTCCTTTTGAAGAGGGCTAAAGAGGCACTCTGCTTGACATGTATGGGCAATCTATTCCAGAGTTTGGGTAGTCTATGGGTCAGGAACCTATCCCTCCAGCATGCTTTGTTTATTGTGATGACAAGGTTTAAATCCCTGGAGTGTGTGGCTCTGAGGGATTGGGATTTCTTTAAGTGTAGCATGTCCAACAGCTCTGGGTTTGACATGGCCTTGTATGTTAAGCAGCGATCGCCTCTGAGTAGACGATATTCGACAGAGTATAGCTGGAGTTTTTTAAGGTGTTCAGCATAGGGTATCTGCTTTAGGCCTGTGATTCTTTTAGTGAGGTATTTCTGCGGCCTTTCCAGTTGTTGCAGATATGGGTGAGTAGTAATATTTGCATTCAGGAAATAAGATTTCTGTAGTTAGTTTAGCATATTAGTGAACAATAGGGTAATAAGAGGTATTTATAGGATAGTATAGTAATAAGCAGTAGTGAGTGCGATAGAGCAATAAGAGGGAGTATTAGGCTAAGTACAGTAGAGTGAAAAAGCTAGGGAGGTATAGTTGTTTATGTGGATGTAAATCTTGCTTCTTTTGTAGTGTACATGTTGATGGATTAGGTTAAGTGTAGGTTAATAGTTTTGTAGAGGAGTTCAGGTTACAGGGGGTTGAGAGGAGGTGCAGGAGCATTTCCACATGATGGGGAGATGATGCCGTAGAGACCTTTTGGAGGAGGAAGCATTGATAACTGTTCTGACAGATGATGGAATGAGTTCCAGAGTTTGGCTATAGTGTAGGAGTAAAGCATTTGACCAGCTGGAAGTTTTGTTTTTTTCTTCCTATAAGAAAAATTGGTTTTCAGATTTGAGAGGTCTGTTGGGTTGATACTGAGTTAGCACCCAGGAGAGGGTTGGGCAGCTTGAAAGCTTATAGATGATTTTGCTGTAGGTAGTTGTAAGTATGTGAGGTAATGTGGAAGTTCAAGCCAGTTCAGTGAGTGGAGAGAGTAGCAGTGATGGGAGGAGTATTTTGCGTTGGTTGCAGCTTTGGAAATTTTATTGTAACAAGTTTCAATTTTTCTTTTCAAAGAGTACTGAATGTTGGTAAGGAGGGGAGCGGCATAGCAGAGGGAAGGTAGGAGAAATGTAGAAGCAAGGGTTTGTTTAGAAGAATTGTTTAGGAAGTGTTTATGCCTGTAGAGGGTGCCCATTTTTTGTAGTGTCTTTTTGACATTACTGTGGATGTGCAAGTCAAAAGTTAGGTTTTCATCTAAGATGATCCCTAAAAGTATTCCGTGGGAGACTACTTCTATGATAGTATTATTTTGAGCATAATTGGTGAATTCAGACTTGTTTAAGAGAGTAGTTTCCTTTGGGGATGAACAGTTATAGATTAGTTTTGTTGTGGTTAAGGGCAAGATGGTTGTTAGCCATCCAGGTTTCAGTGAATATGAAGGCATCTTGCGTAAGTGGTTTATGTTCAAATGTAGAGTTGGTTGTGCAGATAACTGTTGTGTCATCTGCATATTGTATTACTGACCCATTGGTAAGAGAAGAGTGGAAGCTATTAATGAAAAATCTAAAAGGAAGGGGCCCTAGTATTGAGCCTTGGAGTATGCCTGTAGATGTATTTCGAAAAGGTGAGCAGGTGCTTGACCATTTGGTGGATTGTTGTCTATTTGTATGATAGCTAGAGATATAATATAATGAGGGGGGGTGACACCAAGGTTAGTCAGTTTAGTGAGAAGTACAGAATGGGAAACTGTATCGAATGCCTTGGAGAGGTCAGGGAAGAGTGTGGATGTAAATTCACCAGAATTTAGAGCTTGAGTTACTGTTTCCATGTAGGATATAAGGGCTGTTGTAGTGCTATGGCAGGGCCGGAAACCATGTTGAGTAGGTGAGAGAAGTTGGCTTTGGAGTAGGTAGTTTAAAAGTTGGGAGTGTAGACATTTTTCAAGGATTTTAGATACTGGGGAGGGTATGGCTAATGGGCGGAAATGGGAAACATCAGTATTGTTGCACCCTTTATATAGTGGGAGAATGTATGCTTTTTTCCAAAGGGTAGGTACATACGACTCTTGGATAGACTGATTAAGAAGTATGCTGATTGAGTAAAAAATAGCTTTGGCTGCAGTCTGAAGATATTCAAGCAGAAGGTTAGTCCCTGGCTTGAGCTTGAGGAGATATCTTGTTATAGTAGAGATGGATATAGGGGAAAAGGTAAAAGTGGGTGTAGAAGAGTTTTGTGTGGATTGTTCAGAAGGGGATGGGCTGGTACTAGTAGCAGTTTGGGGAAATGTTTTGTAAGGTTGTCTCTAGTTTCATGAGATATGTGTTGAAAAGGGTTGCTATCTCAATTGGTGTTTTTTCTGGATTGGGACAGGGATTATTCTTGGTGCCAGGACTGATAAGAGATTAAACCGAGTACCAGAATTTTTTGGGGTTTTGTATGCAATTGTTTTGGAGGCCATGGTAGTGTTTTTTCTTGTCATTAATAATTAGGCATTTTGTTTGGTACGATGTTGCCTATATCGTAACAGGTCTTATTGTTTTTTGGGTTTTTTTTTCCGATTTTTTCCATATTTTATCCCTGGAATTCATGAGCTGCTTTGCATTTTTAGAGAGCCAAATGGCATGACTTGCTTTTACTCTCCTTTGCTGTGTGTGTGTGCGTGTGTGTGGGGGGGGGGGGGGGGGGGCAGTCTGTTTACAATAGAAAGGAATGTTGATTTAAAGAACTCAAGTTCGTCGAGCGGAAGAAATTTTACTCTGTTCCAAATGATGTTGCTCAGAGTTTCACAAATGTTAGTGGGGTCGAATTTGGTTAGGTTTCTAGCAAGTTTGTATTGGTATTGAGTGGGTATAGGTGACATCATAAGTATTATATAGGCGGGTAAATGGTCACTAAAATTACAGGGTAAGATGCCTGCTGAAGAGATTTTGTTAGGATCAGAGACAAGAATCCAGTCGAGTATGGGGCCAAAGTCTTTATTTTTGCTGGGTCTAGTTATGGTATTCATAAGTTGTGTAAAACTGAAGAGATTAATATTTGATAGTAGGGAAAGGTTATATTGAATTGACCAGTTTATGTTCATGTCACCAAGAATAATTATTTCATTGTTTATGTTATTTGAAGTCTAAGCAAGGATTTCTTCTAGTATTGGGGTGTTATTGCCTGGGGGAATATATAAAAGGCTATTATGCAAAGACTTTTAACAATTGTTCATTTGTTGGCATGCAACTATAATTTCCGCAGTAGAGAATTGCGGGGTGACTCCAGAGTATGGGGCGTTGGTAAAGGTATTTGGGAATATAAGTATGATGCCTCCCCCTCTTTTGTGGGATCTATCAGCTCTTATACAGGAATAGCCTGGTGGGAGGAATTCTGAGTCGTTTATGTAAGGTTTTAACCAGGTCTGTGTTGACGCAATAATGTCAGATTTATTATGCGCTATCCATGCGTGGAATTCAGGGATTTTGTTTCTAATGCTCTGGAGTTTGAGAGTTGTTATGTTTAGAAATTTGTAGGTGTTTGAGATGTTGAGTGTGGAAGGTGAAGGGCCTAGGTTGAAGTGAATATCTCCACACTGAGACAGAGTGCAGAGTTTGTGTGGTAGGAGTGTGGATAAAGGTTTTCTTCTAGAGTTCAAGATTATTATATTATACTATTGGCAAGGGGTGTTGGTGTTCTGATGAAGGATTCCTAGTTTAGCAAGTAATAGTAATTGTGTGTGAATAGACTTGGGGGTATCTGAGAGTAGCTAGCGAGAGTAGGAGCTTGTCTAGATGTTGTGGATAAATCTTTAGGAGGTAGGTATATGGTATGCAGTGATGTTAGGTTTGATAGGAGAAGGAGTGATAATGAGAGAGCTAGAAGTAATGCAGTATTAGTGATACAAGGAGTGATGGAGGTAGTAAGTGACATGGTGGATGTTAAAGAGTGTGACAAGTATAGAGCGAAATGTATGAGAGGTAAGTTTTAGATAACAGTGGTAAAAGTGTGTGTAGAAAAGAGGTGAATGGGTTAATTTGTGTAGTGGTCTGGGTATTGTGGTTGAGAAAGTGTAGCTATTTGGAAGGTTGATAAATCCAAACAAGAAAGAAAGAGTAGTGAACTGTAATAAAAATACAGAGTGCAAATAGCTATGCTACAAGTGACACACTTGGAAAGAAATGAACATGTGAATATGCTGCAAGTGACACACTTGGAAAGAAATGAACATGTGAATATGCTGCAAGTGAACATGTGAATTTGATAAAGAAAGGTTTTCAGGATGGTTATTCAGCAGAATACCTGGGGCAAATAAAGAGAGGGATACTTATATTTATTGCAAGAGGAGCTGCAATAATAAAAGACAAGGGAGGAGGATTACACTGTCATGTGTTTATATTCCACTGAAAACTGCTGTAATAGAGCTAAAGAAAATTCTGGGAGAAATAATCAGCTTTCAGCATGGAATAGTACTTATAGGTGGGGACTGGAATTGTATTTGCAACAGTGAAGATGTGTCTGTAGGGCCCAGAAAGGGAAATATAACCAAAGAGGGTAGATTTTTAAAGAAATTTATGAAGATATTTGGCATGGAAGATATGAATTTAGTACTAGGAATTCAAAGTAAATTCATGTATTATTCCCCAAGATACAAAAACTGGGCTAGGCTAGACAGAATTTACATCTCACTGGTGCATGTGCATTTAATTGAAGGTTTTGATACTCACCCAATAACTATTTCAGATCATGTGCCAATAATAACTAAAATAAAAACACAGGGTTGTTGTTGCGTCTTTCGGCTTATCCCGGTTAGGGGTCGCCACAGCGGAACTCCGGTCCGCTAATGTTTGGAAGAGGATTTTTACGTGCCGAGTTACCAGCCCTGACGCACAACCTTCAACGAAGGCACGCCCATTCATGCATGCCTCCACACAGAAGACGCCCTAGCTGAGAATCGAACGCAACAACGCTATCGCAGCACACAGGGTAATGAAATAAAAATGAGACACTGTCTCTTTCCCACCTATCTGTTGAAAAGAGAGGAATTTAAGAAATGGGTAGTGGAAATTATTCAGGAGCTATTAAAGAAGATAGAATCTTATTCTGAAAATATAGCCAGAGAATGGGATAAAATTAAAATGGAATTTAAAAATAGGGTGGAAATAAAAGAAAAGGAGATACGGTTAAGAAGTAACAAGTATTAAGAGGCCCAGACAGATGTTAAAGTATTGCAAAATTGGGGGAGTCTCACATAACAACAATAGGGGAAACTACTGAATGCTAAACACAAAATACGGGACTACCTTGATAATATGCATGAGTTTAGAAAGATTGCTCTTAAGCAGCTGTTTTGTGATAATAACTCAAAAGCACAAAAACTTCTACCACAACAAATCAGACACTATCACAAAGCTTAGGGGGCCTGTTACAAGAAAGATAAGGGATCCTGTAGAAGTATTAGAAATATTTTTGAATTTTTATGAAAGTTTGTATAAAGGAGAGAAATATGAAGATCAAGAAATGTACAAATGGAAATGTTTATGGAAAAATGAAATATGCCAAGGCTAGAGGGGAGGAGACTTAATTACTAACAGGGTAGGCGGAGATGAGATAAAAATGGTGATGTATAACCAATCTACAGGAAAGTCCCCAGGATTAGATGGTATTCCTGTGGAGGTTTGGAAACTAGGATGCTGAAAACTGAGGAAGATCTGGACGGTTTTGTTCAACTGTATTTTAGGAGGAGAAGTTCCAACATCCTGGAAGAAAGTGGTACTAAATGTACCGCCTAAAGAGGGTAAACATCCATCAGATGTTTCTTCATACAAGCCCACTTCAATACTAAATCATAATTATAAAATGTTTATATCTATACTGGCTATAAAAGAATGGCAAAAGTGATTCCAAAATTGATAGATAAGGATCAGTGTGGTTTTGTGGAGGGGAGGCAGACATTCGGCAACATAAACAGAACAGTGATGATCCAGAGGGAAGCAGAATGTAAGAAAATACCATTGTTGTTGGTGGGTCTTGATGCAGAGAAAGCATTTGGCAGAGTAAGCTGGGATTTTATGAGCAGAGCAATTTAAGCATTTGCATTCCCTGAAAAAATATAAGGTTGATTAGGAGGATGTATGAAGGATTGGAGGTGAAAATTAAAGTGGGTGGGGTCCTCTCTGGTAATCTCTGCTTCAACAGAGGAACCAGGCAGGGGTGCCCTAGCTCCCCTTTATTATTCAAATTATACTTAGAGCCACTGGCACAGAAAATTCAAGGATATAATTGGTATGGTAGTCAAGAAAAGCTAGTTCATATAATGCAGATGATATTAATTTATACCTGACAAAACCAGAAAGTGACTGTGACAAAGCAAAATGCTGCCAGCCCAGCTAGCTGGAATTATATGTCACTTGAAAATATGAATATGGTTTATATAGAAATGTGACACTGCCAGCCCAGCTATCTGGAATTTTGTAAATAATCATATGACATTTGTGAATATTAATATGATCCATAGGCTTGTCTTACAGATGTTAGAGAACTATATCTTATGTGGATATTAAACTACTGGTGCAGAAGTGTGTGTTGAACTGTATGTTATGTACTTCAAGAATGTAACCACAGTGTGTACCCTACTGGAAAAGAACAGAAATGTATATAAACTGTATTAATAGCAGAAGTTATAACATACAGAGTTAACTTGCAAAACTTCTGGAAAATAAGTTAAAAGACTTTTACGGTGTGCTATAAAGTTAGTTATTACAGCAAGAAGACAGGATATCTACAGCTAGAAGTTCTTTCTATTGTCTGGAAACAGAAATAATTACTATGTTTCAAATGTAAAAGTGTTAATTGTTTTACGACTTCCAGTTATAGGCAAACTTCTGAAATAAGTATTTTTCACAGAGAAATGTTACATTCTCTTGCTATCTGTTTAGAGTAGGAACTGGAGGCAGGTGACAGATAGTGATGTCATCCAGCTGACCCAGCAGTAATGTTTTGATATTAGTTTGGGAACTCTCTCAGAAGTTTGACATTTTGTATTTGTCTTTGGACCTGAAAACATCCACTCATCAGCACTTGACTTGCTAATAGTAAGTAATCAGGGTACAGTCATTTCTCTTAGATATAGACAGGAAAATAGTAAAGATTAGTTTAGATGTTTTCTGTATTTATTTGAGACTGTTCTGCAGTATTGTTTTAAAATATTTTCTGTGATTTTGAACTCTGTAATCACTGTGCTGCGTTATTGAATATTGTCTTGGATTTTTTATTATTTATTATTACATATATTTAAACATTTTAATTGTGACTGGTTTGTTAGAGATGTTTAAGCTCCTAGAGTACTTGCATATGTATTTGGTGACACTGTACAGGCCACTCTTAAATATGCTTGCAAGTCTTGGTCACACTTATAATAGTAACATTGCACAGTAAGATTGGTCACCCTTTGGGAAGGGCTTTAAAACAGCTGAAAAGGAGTTCTGGTGGCAGTGCTAATTACCTTATGGTCTGGGCAGAAGGGGGCATAGCCTGTGTGTGTCTGTGTATAAATCAAATCTCAAAGAGTGTGTGTGTGTGTGTGTGTGTGTGTGTGTGTGTGTGTGTGTGTGTGTGTGTGTGTGTGTGTGCGTGAGCTACTTGGGCAGGGACACAAAGCACTGGTGTGCTGGGAAGACTTGGCTTGGAACCATGGCTAAGGACTCAACTCTATAGCTGTGCCAGTGGGGAGTATTTTTGAGGATCTGGAGAAAGAGGGAGAAACCAGCCCCAAACTGACTGTGATCTCTGTTTGCTCTTAACAGAAATTGTGCTTTACTGTGTGTGTACCTGTCATCCTTCCAATGTGTATGTCCCTCATTGGTGCTAGTGGTGAGGAGTGAGGCACCTTGATTACTGGGCCAGTGCAGAGGCATCACAGAGACATTACAGTGTTGTGGGATATATTGAGACAGGTTCAAACCTTTTTGAGAGACAAAATTAATGAAGCAAAAACAAAAGCAATACTGGTAAATTATGTACCACCATATAGACTGGTTCAGCAATATCCATATTTATGAGGACATGATAAAATTAAGTATTTAGGAGTATAGATTAAAAATTATACTGGTTTGGCAGCTGAGGATATGTGGGAAGAGACTAAACAAAAGATAATAGAAAACTGAGAAAATTTAAGCTCTGTTGTATGGATTTTGATAGTAAGATACAAGCAGTTAAAATGTTTTTAGCCCCTTTAGTCTTATGCACTGGTCAGGCATATTTTTATCAACCAGAGGAGAAGCTGTGGATAGCAATTAATAAAGAGCTGAAAAATTTAATATGTGAGGGGAAGACAGCAAGAGTCAAGTGAGATAAGTTTATTCTTCCATTGAACAGGGCAGATTGGGATTACCCAAGTTGAAGGGGTATGTAAGAGCAACACGATTAAGGCTCCTGCACATATCACAATCAGAAGACTATAATTCAAAGTGGAAAGAGATGATGGTGAAATGGGGGGAAGATCAAGTAACAGGGAAACTGGGATTTTGGATGCAAACTTTTAAGGAGAACAGTAATCATACAGAATAGTCATAAAGTAGCAGAAGGTCTTGTAAGATCCAAGTCAACACAGGAATTGAGAAAGGAGATTTTACTGATAGCGATAACTGCAATTAAGGATACAGACAAAAGGCAAGGGGGGCAGGAATGTAGTGGAGAAACCTGGCAAATGAACCAAGGCATTGGCAGCAAATAACTAGAGAGGGAAAGGTAATAGAATAGGAAGATGCCAAGAACTTGTTTGGACTGCAGGCTAAATATTGCCTTCTGTATCATGGATTGATATCAGAATATAGGCAAAGAGAAAGAAATAGTGGGGTCCTAAACGAAATACCAGCACTGGTAGAATTTTTAGTAGGATATTGAACA